>NC_056725.1:184637250-184912250 GCF_019279795.1 Protopterus annectens | reverse complement strand
GTCAGGGTGACACCAAAGGTAAATCACTTGACACCTGTAACAGTTAAGACCTCCCATGTGCATATATCAGCACAGTTGCCAAAGGAAGTGTCAGTACACTTTGTAACATGTGCATTACTGCTGTAAGTCTGTCATACATATCATGAGCTAGGCAGGTGTTTGATTCACAGTACTGGCATGTGTGGTTGCGTGTGTGTCTATATATGTCACGTATGGTGGGGAATAAATCTCAGTTGTTACTCACTCTCCTGTACACTGTTGTAGACATCTGTACAGACTGCAATGTAGAAAGCAGGACATAGGCAGGGGTGTGTATCTCACACATGTGAGGTATCTGTATGTGCGTGACATAGGTGTATTCAATAGTGAATGTCACAGTGTGTGTGTGTGTGTGTGTGTGTGTGTGTGTGTGTGTGTGTGTGTGTGTGTGTGTGTGTGTGTGTATATGGCTGTCTGGTCCCTGGTGCAAGGATGTATGTTACCATACTGAACTGATAAGACCCCTTCCCCCATCCAGGCAATGCAATCTACTATCTGTGTTGATGTCTCCGATCTTAGGTCATACTGACTACCTGTACATGTGTATCCTCTGTGGTGCATCATGTAGGTGCACAGTACTGTCATGATGATTTGTACATAGGCAGGGGTCCTCACCTCAACAGTAGCAACTGTGTGTGTGAGTGTGTGTTACTCTGCCAATGAATCCGTGAGTGTGTGGGTGTGTTACTGTGTCACTGAATACATGTATATCAATACCTGAGTGTGTGTTTACAGTTGTGTGTTCGCATCCTGTCATGGGAACATGTATTACTGCTTCCCAATGAGGCATCACACTTCCCACTGGCCTCTACCCTTGTCATCAGCTAGACCACTCTCTCACCTCACCACTCCATGTAACTGTACCTGTGATGTCACCCAGTATGGATTTCATGTCTGTAACCACAGTAGCTTAATACACAGCTATCATGCTCTTGGATCAGTAGGCATGTTTGGAACGTGGGGACATTCTAACGGTGATGTGGAAGCTACAAGGTGCATGCTGGTATTTTCATACCTGTGCGTAGTCCACATTTACATATGGGACACTAACTGCAAACACTGACATCCACCGGCACGTGCAATTAGACCTGAAGGAGGAAAGTAGAACATCATGACCAACATGCAGTTACTGTTGTTACACAAGACACATACGGTTAACAGTACGAAATGCATTGTACACCTGTACTACATGGTATGTCTGCTGCCTGTCAACAGTACACAACAATTGTAATCTACACTTATCTTCTTAGTCTGTTCACTCTGTGCATCAGACCATATGAGCATGTTGCTGCACCGATGGTGTGGATGACAGGGATGCGGCACAGGTATCATCATATGCACAGGGTGATAATGTTTGCCAGAGGCCTAGGCTGCACCATTGGATGACATCATGTGTGTGGGTTAGGGCCTTTGATCTAAGTGGGCATGTGTGGATGTTATGCATGTGTGTGTTGTGGTGCCCTACATATGTTTCCGGTGTGTGCGTGTATGTATGCACACAGTTCTAGCATGTGTCTGGCCTACACTGGGGTATTATTGACAGCTGCGGACTGTACAGGCCAGGTTTTACAGTTCACGGTGTCCAGCCACGGCCACGTGACCTGTGCCTGCCAGGGGTTGCACTGGCATTACCAGGTAGAGGTGCAGATTGTGTACTGTCTGATGACACATGTCCACTGGAATCATGTCCCTTTTGGGACCGTCCAGGGCCATGTGCACGTGGCCTGCTGTGTCGTGGTGTGGACAGCACAGCACCAGCTGCACTGCTGCTGCTACCGCCACTATGGGAGCGGGTATGTGAGGTAGCTCATTCACGTAGACCTGAAACAGGTGATGTAGCAGGCCTACGTCCATGTGCCCAATGCCTCACTCCTACCAGATGTTCCAACACAGACAGGTCATGCTCGTGGATTGTCATGCCACGGTCAAGGACTCCAACCATGTCGCCCAATCGTCTATCCAAAGCTTCAGCAATCTGCTGTTGAGCATTTACTATTGTCTGGATGTTGTTTAAAGAATGGACAGCAGCCCCCTGAAGCCTCTGATCTTCTCTGTTGTGCCATTCAGCACGTGCCTGTGCCTCCATTACAGCCTGAAACATGCATCTGGTGACATCAGCTGCTGTGCTCTGTCTTGCAGGGGCATGTTGGCCAGAGGACCTCCTATGAGCAGCACTGGCCACGTGCCTGTGTGGGGCATCACCAGTCAGTTGGCTGACACCATGATGTGAAGGCACACCTTCCATAGCCCCCACACTTTCCTGTTCCAAGCTACCACATGCCAACTGTCCTTCCTCTATGGCCACTGGTGATGGGGTATGTATAGGCATGAGATCTGTGTGTGGGGATGAGGGGGATATAGGTGGAATGAAAACTAATGGCACAGATTCATATCATACATCCTTGGGTTGCACATAACAACATGCATGTGTCATAGCAGAAGGCATGCAAATTACACAGTCATAGTAGTAGTTAGCATACATCCCTGTGTTACACCATGTAGACCAGCACAGGTTAACAGTACACCTGCCTGATGTGTTGCATATGACCTTGACAATCACATCTAGTATGACATGTGATCTGCTGACGTGTGCAATGACATACATACATGTTTGACACAATGGTGTCCTGTCAAATATACAGTGGGGTAATGGTGTCCCAATGCAGTGTTGTCTGTCTGCCCTACATATATACTGCACATTTAGCTGATGTGCATGGCCATTGCAGGGAATCATGAGGTGTCTCTATTGCTATACAGTGTGAGTTACAGACACAGTTCATAGCCATGACTGTGTTCAGATACAATACATATATACTGTGGAATGTGACCCATGTCACTGAGGTATATACACACTAAACCATGATGTGGAATGTGTGACACAGGTCACTGAAGGGTATGCGGATGACACCCCTGCACATCTGCAACCATATTGCTGCTGCCTGGCAACTATGGCCAGACATGGCAAACTCGTTGGTACACCATGTCCCACATGACATCCGTGTACCACACACACACACACACACACACACACACACACACACACACACACACACACACTCATGAGGAGCAAGGATGACATTGATGTCTGACACCAGCAAGAAGAATGTACTGTATCGGTGGGCTGATGTGGATACTGTACAGGTGACTGCTGTCATGTCATGACACACTCAAGATGTTCAACACATCTTATGTGGTGGATTGATGTCACGCCTGCACAGGCCTGTAGGATGTCTAGTGTTCTGCATCTGCAATATAACCATTACACTAAGGCCATAGTTGGACCATGTGGAGCCAATGTAGGACAGGGTGTACACACAAGCACATCATGTCTACTGTGTGTGTTGCTTCATGTCTCTGGCCATCCTCCATGGCCATGTGTGTACATGTGTTGGCCAAATTATTGTGACGGGCATCTATTTCACATATCTGTGTTGTCCCATATGACATACACCCATAGATGTCACATGCTCCACTGATGACAGGGTTATGCAGACAAAGGGTGGTATGTTTGATATGTGGGATATGTTTTTCAGGATAGTTAGGCAGTGTTGCAGCCAGCACACTAGATGTCATGGACATGTCAAGATAGCACATCACATTGTATGACATTCATAGCAGGGCTATGATCCACACCAGTGAATCCTGTGGGCTGGCCATACTCCAGCTTACTGTGTTGTACTGTTTGTATTCCCCACGTGTAGTTCTTATCTGTAGTACATGTCTCTACAGTGAACAGCACCTCCACCATTGCATGCACAGCTGTCCACACATCTGGCAATGACAGTTTGTGAGGTTTCATGTCAGTGTTTCACATAGTTTGCAAGTATTGCACATGGGTAGCCATTGTGGTGCATTGCAGGTCCGACCTGTATATTGTGACAGGACCATACATTATGTGTACATGTGGTAAATGGCCACATGGCAGATAGATCTGTGCATTAAGATGCCTGATAAATAATAATAGTCTCACCTGCAATGGGCTGCTGTCGCAGCAGAATGCCAGGGGTACCTAAATAGGAGTAACACAGCAGTATGATCATTATCCACACCTGTATGATAACTACAGGGTACAATGTGCATGTTAACAAATACACCAGTACAATAGACTATACTATGGAGTATGCACATGTGTGCATACACAAAGTAGCATATTATAGTATGTGGCATGTGTGTATACATGCCTTGCATATGATGTAACATTACATATTGTACAGTGACACATGTAACTATATGGAATATAGTTATTATAGGTGCAGTAGTGACTTATCAGACAACTCCAGGCTCGGTGGTTGAGAGACACCCACCTCCATGATATCGGCTAAGGCTTGTGGATGTTGTTCTGCAGGTGTCCTCAGGTTGGCCAGTAGCTCCTCGGTATGTATGAGTGGGGGCTGGGTTGGTGGCCCACCACCTGTTGCACCTTGTTCCCTGGTGATTACATTTGCATACTATTTTGCCCATCTAATGAGGTCTGTACAGTGTCTGCGCACCTGCTGGTATGTGCGGTTGTGGCCACCCACATCATTAACCCTCCTGCGAAGTTCCATCCACAGGGCATCCCGCTGCTGTGCATCCTGTGGCACATGGCTGAACAGGCTATCATGATTGTCATGTAGGTATGGGATGAGGGCCTCATCCTCCAAGTGGGTATAAGGGGGTAGCCTTGCACGCAGCATACCTGGAAGACATAATGATGGAGACAGGTCACAGTAACTCACAGAGACATGCAGAGCTACAGCTGAACATATATGTGTATCACATTTATTATGATTAAATAGTTGTCTTTGCAAATCTACATGACACTGACACCACTGACATGTTTGTGTCACACACATTTGACACTCAATGGTGATTGGATATTATCACCATATATGTGTGTGTATCACCTGATTACATTGCTCATACTCCATATGGATGCTGTCTTGATGTGGGCATGTCTGTTTGCCTGTACTGGTGTTCTTCTGTGTGTGTCACCTGATTACACTGTTCATACTCCATGTGGATGCTGTCTTGATGTGGGCATGTCTGTTTGCTTGTACTGGTGTTCTTACCTATCAGCAAATGGCTGGATGTGTTCACATTAATGCAGTCGACCTTGATACTGTGTATATCTCACATATAAAGACTTACACTGACTTAACAGACATGACCTGTGACCCTGCAGACTTGCTCACGGAAGGATTTACATGTATGTGTTTTCCCATATACATCTACACGGCACTGTACAGCAGTTCAACATCCTGCCATGTATCACCTGTGTTGCACATGTGATACACATGGGACACTGGCTAACCAGATGGTATTTTCAGGGATGGATATCAACTATAGCATGTACAGTCAAAGTCAACTAGTAGACTATATTCCCTGGGCCATGTATGAATCTAGGATGAAAGGTTATCTAGCTGTAGCCAACAGGCAGGTTTCTGGGGCCAGGTGGAGCAGTGCCACATAACTGATCCACAGGGTTAATGATACATTTACCATGCGGTCATCACACCATGTCTGAGAGGGTGGCAATGTGCAGCTTTTCTGGACAGGAATGCATAGTATAGCAGGACTATGTAAAGTGTATGGGACAAGGATCTGTCCAGCATGTAGTGATCCTAGTACTAGGAAGATGGATGTCTATGAAGTATGTGTTTGAGATCAGGATGTGTGCGTGTAGCATGTCCAACATCACTGGGCTGGACATGGCTTTATTCAGGGTAGACATCATGCTACATAATGGAGATGGGGATTGGGAAGGCTGGTGTAGGCCATCTCAACATGGCCAATACCCCTTAAAGGAAATATGTGATCTGATATGGGTCACTTGAGTGTTGAATATGGCTGGATAATGATCTCTATATTCATGGATGGCACCCTGTCATGATTAGGGTTGACACATATGACTACCTGACAGGTGTGGTGATGTAACTGTCACAGGAAAGACAACTGCCTAGCTGCATCCCTTACACACAGTGTCCATTATGTTGACTGCTGCCTAGGTGGTAGTTCATGGGTACAGGGTTATTAACATGGGGGTTGCAATGCAATATGTAGCTGTCAGATTGTGCCCATATGTCACACACCTCACCCACAAAGCCCCTTCTGTATGTTGTCCACAACACTCTGAGTCAGCTATTGCTCCTAGGTCATAGTCATTTGCATATGTCAATAGGCAGATGCCTTCTGTTAGTCTGTGTGGTATAGACTACAATGAGGGGGAGTACAATGAATTAACCCTGTCTTATTGTAGCTGGCACTGGCGTGATGTACATGTATTATTCAGACACCTTCTGTAGTGTTGGTTCTGCCAGCAGTCCCGTTGCAAAACACTCTTGTGACATAGGAATGTACATCTAGTATACTGAGTGTACGTGAAACACAGTATGGGTGATGATGTCCTATGACCTGGCAAGGTTATGATATGCAGTGTGAAATCAACCTTAGTGTCATCTACATCTGTACTGCTGACATCAAATAATTTGATCAAGGTTCATGGCCTTTCAGACCAGACTCAGCAGGGTAGTAGAGCAGTACTTCCCATTATCAGCGGTGTCTCCCCCTTTGTGGGTTGTGATACCTGTTGGTGTGCACCATTCAGTGTGTACACAGCCTGACATGAAGCTATGTTTTACATGATGTGTATGTGGAGAGCAACTTGTTTTGCCATATGTGTATGATTCAACCTGGGATGTGGACAGGTTCCATGCAGCCTGAGTGCAGCTTATACCTGCATAGTTGTGGTTACAGGGGGCTCTGTAGTGTACATGGATATATGATTGTGTACCTGTTGGGGGGGGGCAGTGTATTTATGTTATCCAAGGCCCTATCTGGATTGCTTATTCATGCTCAGTACTTGTTCAGAACTTGTAAGCACTACGTAAGCTACTAATTACTATAGCACTCAATCTTCCTCATTACATAGAGGTAAACAGTTTTTATACATACTTTTCTCACTTGCTTAGAGTAAAACAGCTCTTGTACTCACTTTCCTCACTTATCTAGGGGAAAATAGTTTTATATTCAGGCATGTCCAAGGGTCAGCTCCCAGTGTTCTCTCCTGTCTATCTGATGAATCTGGACATCTTGAGGCAATGTAGAAATTGCCTCATGTACACAGACAACCCTCTCCGCCTACCACCCAACACTACAACCTGTGAGAGATGCACTTATCTAGCCAAATTGGAGGTAAAGCTCTCTCCAACCAAGACTGACCCTGACAGTCATGTGGAGAAGGTAAACATATGCACCACACCACACTCATCACATAGTCTCACTAAATCTACACCACCATAACTCACACATAGTAACACAAAAACATTCACTGAGGCTCTCAATAATAATCTGTCTAAGCAACAGAGACCTCCAAAGTGGAAATGTAAGCAGCCTCCCTCCCCCAACACAACTCCAATGGTACATAGCCCACAGAGACAGTGTGCTACTCAACTGCAGCCAATAAGGCAAATCAACGTACCCAACACACTAGTCATAGGTGACTCTGTAGTCAGGCACACTGATGTCCCACTCACCAGGCTAAATAAGGAGAAGGTTACTGTCAGCTGCCTGTCGGGTACCAGGATCCACCACATAAACCACGCACTCAGGTCACTCCACAACAAGTACAAATATGATTCTGTCATTGTCCATGTTGGTGTGAATGACCTGAGATGTACCTCCCTGGACTACATGAAAAGAGACATGGAAGAGCTCTCCAGTCTTGTAGCCCAGGCAGGTATGACCCTAGCCCTGAGTAGTATTCTGCCATTGCCTGGAATGATACCACAGTACGAGGACAAAATGATTGACTTCAACAATTGGCTAAGCTTCTGGTGTCATTCTAAGGGGATCCAGCATCTGTCTGCTTGGGATGACATGGGTCGACAGACCACGATGCTTTGCCACAGATGGCCTGCACCTGTTGCCCCTGGGATTCCGGATACTGGCTAAGGCTCTTGCTGCCCCTATAGTGCCTTTTGTAGGCAAGGTTCAAATAACATATTCACCACCATAACAGGAACAGGCAAGCACAAACTGAGGGTAATGCTACTCAATGCTGGAAGTCTAAATCTCAAAACGCACTCACTCGAGGCACTCCTTGTAATGGAGAACATCGATATCTGTGCAGTGACTGAGACCTGGTTCAAGGCTCCAGAGCGCAGCCCTGCACTACCAGGCTATAACTCATAGCACACTTTTCAGCCATGTAACCTAGACCGGAACACTCAAGGCGGAGGTGTGTCCATATTCATTAAGGATATCCACCCCTCCAGGCTAGTTGCTTAGCACAATGCATCCGAGGTTATCTAAGTGCAACTACCTCTGGGCTAAACTGCAATCCAAATTGTAGCTTGCTACAGATCCCCCACCATGCCCCAAGATTCCCACTCCTCTTTTCTTGATGTACTGGAAATTATTAGGGTTCAACCAAATACCCTACTAATGGGTGACTTCACCTACCCCACCATTAACTGGGAAAACTACTCGTGTACCAACTCATTAGCTCAACGCTTTCTGGAATTCATAAACTCCAATGCCCTGGATCAACTTATCCACACACCCACCAGGGGCAACAATATCCTAGACCTAGGCATTACCAACATGAGTGACCGGTGTTCCACACCTGAAGTCAACTCCTCGTTTGTTCAATCCAACCATAAGCTGAACACCCTTGATATCCACATCTTGCCCCCTACCCCCCATTAAGGAAACCACAGTATAGTATTTCCACAAAGCCAGATTCATGCTTCTTAAGACAGAAGTGGTGAACTTCATGACACCCATGCAGATGGACAGTACAGTTACAACTGCTGAATCCTACACAAATGCACTCTATAAGCACTTACACAAGTGCATGGATGGTGCTATCCCAAACAGAACCAAGACCATATACTCCTAATTAAGGAAGCCGTTCTGGTGGTCCCCTGCCATAAACAAACTGTACAACAGAAGGAAGACACTGTTGAAAAAGAGAGTACAATCTCATGCGTGGAGGATCTCCCTGGTCAGCCTCAGTAAGAAGCTGAGATCCCTTATAAGATCCTCCAAAGCTAGCTACGGAAACAAAACTGCCACTAATTCCAAGGACAATCACAAAGCACTCTATAGCTATGTCAAATATCTTAATGTCAACACCCAGATCTGCTCTGAGTTACAGCACAAAGGCACGAACATTACAGAACCAACTGATATTGCCAACATCATGGCAGATAGGTTCAGTGCTACTTTCCCCCATCTCACCCCCTAAAGGGCCCATATCTATACAGGAAGAATGCAGAGTCCCTGTAATCACAACTACACAGATAAAAGCTGCACACTCTAAAGCCAATATCACAGCATCCATGGGACCGGACAACATCCCAGGCTGCGTTTTACATGAACTTCAGAACGAACTGGCTCCCCACCTACACACCATGTTCAATAATAGCCTCGCATCAGGCTTTGTGCCCCCTGAATGGGGCACAGCAACAGTTATCCCACTCCACAAAGGTGGTGCCACTACAGACCAAGGGACCTATTGTCCTATAAACCTGACTAACCCTGGTCTGCAAGGCTATGGAGCACATCATCATGGATCTCAGTCACAGAGACATTGGGTACCTCCAAATCTTTGACCCCTCCCAGTTTGGCTTTGTTAAGGGCAGACCATGCCTCCTAAACATGGTGGACTTCTTTGAGACAGTTACCAAGGCATTAGATGATGGTAAGGAGGTCCACACAGCCTACCTTGATCTCTCAAAGGCTTTCAACACCATTCCCCATTCTGGTATTATCGACATACCCATCCACCTGAACATTAACCCCTACATCATGAGATGGTTTGCAAAGTGGCTCATGGACAGAGCCCACACAGTGGGAGTTGCATACCCTAGGTCCGACTGTAAACCAGTTACAAGTGGTGTCCCCCAGGGCTCAGTCCTAGGACCCCTCATGCTCGGTATATACTTCTCTGAGGTACAGGCAAGCACAGGAGGGCTTTGGTTGAAAAAGTTTGCAGATGACTGCAAACTAGGGGACATAATTGTTTCCCCAGCTGATACAGACACCCTCCGGAAGGGTGGCACTGAGACGGATACCTGGTGTCAAGTATCATGGCCTCAAGCTGAATGCCAAAAAGTGCATAGTCATCCCCTTTGGATAAAACTAATTACCCGTGGACTACCACATAGGTGCTAGTCCCCTACATACAGAAAAGGTAATAAGGGATCTGAGAACCCAAGTAGATAGTAATCTTTCCTTTCATAACCATAACGCCAAGGTGATTAAAATATCCTTCTACGTAGCCCCCCTAATCTCTAATGTGTTCACATTCAGAACAAAGGAGGCCATTGTGCCTCTCTACTCATGACTTATTAGACCCATTAAAGGATACAACACCCCATTTGGGATGTATCTTACAAGACAACTGCAACAGTTTGGAAGACCACAACAGTACCACACCAAGAGGATTACTGACCTCAAACAGATGACCTATGCAGCCCAACTAAAGAAACTCCAGCTGTACTCGGTTGCATACCGCATACTCACAGGTGATCTCTGCTTGACATACAAGGCCCATGTCCAACCCAGTATTGCTGGATATGCTCCACCTAAACAAAAGCCCCTGAGAGCCACATGCTCTAGGGATATACACCTAACCACAATGATGACGAGGACGTGCTGGATGGATAGATTCCTGATTCGGAAACTCCCCATGCTTTGGAACATGAATCCAATGTACATCAGGCAGGACCCCTCACTAGCACTCTTCAAGAGAAACCTTGATGGGTGGATGGGAGACAGGCATGTACCCTGGGGATCACTGCAGTGGCTCTGCTGGACAGAGGCACAGGGAACTAACCTAAGGGGGGTGGTGGAAGCCAACACACTCTAGCTAGGCTTATAAATACCCTTGGGCAGACAGCCAAGTAACTACCTTTGGACTTATTACATGCCTTATGTGTGCATGGATAGTTAACTAGCTCTTCCATTTTACCTGTCAGGTGACTACAAGTCATATGTATCCTGTTATTGTGTATTTTAAATGCCAATAGACATAACTAATGTTTGTCTAACATAACAGTAATGCTATGTAAATTGTAATACATATCTGCCTACAATACTGTACATTACCCAGTTATTGGCACAATATCCCACAATGCAAATCATAATTGCACAGTAGGCCAACCTTCTACATGTTATTCTCAGTAATACACCCATACATATGCCTACTGTTACAATATATCAACATATGCTATCCCCTGTTATAGCACATACTTGTTGGACCAAACCTGCCACTGACAGCGGCTAGTGAGGAATTGTTGGGTTCAAAGCCCTTATATAGCATCTCTTGTGGTGTATGCGGTGTTTGCCTTGTGACCTACAGCAGTACACATATAAATACTACAAGTGTTACTATGCTCAACAATACATCACTACAAGATAACTGTTTCCATTATATTCACTGCGTACACTTTAAATATTACAGAACAGGTACTACATACAAAGACATACTGAGTGTTCTACATATCTTATTAGTAACCCGAGGTGTCGCTGACTGTTATTTCAATCCTTTTCAGTTAGTGTTTCAATCTTCTTTGTAATGTTCTGCTGGTATATACAGATGGTTTGAATGTGTGATAAGCCATCCTTTTATAGTTAAATATCGGTAATCTGCTATCCTGACCACCAATTGGTGTTCCAAAATAGTTAATTAGATGCACATCAGCTGTGCAGCTACTCCATTAGCCAATACCATGGCAGCAGTGGTGTATAACTGAGTACTCCACCTGGGCATTGTCCCTTTGCCTTACTTTCAAGGAAAGTCCAAAAACCAAAGAAGGGCAAACAAAAGGCAGAAGACAAAGTAAATTCACTAAAAAATACATGATAAACATGAAGCGCTTTTCGTCTTGTGAAATACAAAGACTTCTTCAGATGCAAGTAAAACCTATCTTAAAACATTTTAAATAGATGAATACATTGTCATGTGATCCCAACCCACCCAGTGAAATCCAATTAAGTATCTATGCATGTTTTACACTTAAAGACATCAGTCCTATTTTACACTTAGTGCCATTGCTTCTTTCAACATTGAAGAATACATCCTACCCACCCCACTTATTGTACCATACAATGACTAGTATGTTCCCTTTGACAACAATTACTATCAAGGACACAAAAGAAGTAAAAACATGAAATGGTTTAAGTGATGACCTTATCACTCCCAGCACTTGGTCACAACTCATATTTGGTTAATACTCCAGTCATCTGTGCAAAGTTTTAAGTTTTAAAATACTAGAAATCGTACATGTTTCATTCAATCCTGGGAAATTGTATGCGTTCGTCAAAATCTGCCAATATAACTCACTTGCTTCTAATAGTAATGTATAAGGACCCCCTCTTGACTGGAGTATTAACCACATATGAGTTGTGACCAAGTGCTGGGAGTGATAAGGTCATCACTTAACTGGTGCATACTTCAAGTTAAAGTTGTTCTTGGTTTTATTGTAAACAGCATGACTCCTTATTGCAATACAGACTACTTGTTTTCCACTTAGAATGAGAATTTTATTCTATTTTCCTTGTATTGTTTTCATTTTTTTACTTCTTTTGTGTCCTTGATAGTAATTGTTGCTCAAAGGGAATGTACTAGTCATTGTATGGTACAATAAGTGGGGTGGGTAGGATGTATTCTTCAATGTTGAAAGAAGCAATGGCACTAAATGTAAAATAGGACTGATGTCTTTAAGTGTAAAACATGCATAGATACTTAATTGGATTTCACTGGGTGGGTTGGGATCACATGACAATGTATTCATCTATTTAAAATGTTTTAAGATAGGTTTCACTTGCATCTGAAGAAGTCTTTGTACTTAAGACGAAAAGCACTTCATGTTTATCGTGTATTTTTTAGTAAAAGCTTACAGAGTGAATTTATTTTGTCCTCTGCCTTTTGTTTGCCATTCTTTGGTTTTTGGACTTTTGAAAAGTTTGTTTTGTTTGCTTATTTACTTTTGAGGAAGACAGCCTGGATGTGTTGTTTGTGATGTATTTCAATAGCTATATGGAGACAGAGATATATTAGCTTCATGACTCCCGTGGATTGTGTGTAATGGCTAGAAGATGTTGTTCTACATGTGAGTACAACTGTTATATTTCAGAACATTGCTACTTATGCAAGGTTTGTTTGTACCTGATATGTCTGCAGATGTTTCAGTCTGGCAAGCATGTTTGGGCAGCTGAAGGCTGTATGGCTATGCATGAAATGTTAGGTGGTTTACAGTGTGCTCACCAGACATCTTTGGTTTAGTGTACATGTGTATCATACTATGCTGTTAATCAGTAATTGGTAACACTTCCCGGTACACCTCTGAAACGGGATTAGTGCAAACAAACCCTGTAACATCAGCAGCTGTTCCATTGTATAACAGCAACTATTTCACATAGGGCCATGTTAGTGTGTCTCTGACAAGGTATGTTAAGGCTTCTGCAGATGTCGTACAGTGAGTGAATGATTTGTGATGTTATTACAGTTTGTATTGTAATTTGTTTGGGTGTTGGGGAGATGTTGGTGGGTGTACATAGCAGATGCAGGTGTGTAGGAACTGCTTTTATACATAATCGATATGTGCATGAGGGTTCCTTCCCTATTTGAACACCTATCCTTTAGTGGACTAATACTTTGGTAATTGCAGGCTGATTCATTAAGGCACTGTTAATTGGTTCCTGTATAGCATGCAGGTGATGTTAGTCCATGAATCCTTTCGGCAATACATCGGAATGTAATAAAGTGTTGATACATGAAAGCTGTGTATTTCTGTCATAGGTATTTGCAGTCACTGGAGTTGTGTTGGTGACTGACCCCCTTTGGCTAGGGTTGCCACCTTTTCAAATGGCCATAGTGGGATATTTTCAGGACACACATCAGATTTTACAGGCCGACACAAACCCACGGTCAGTACAAAGGATGGAACTTTCATTTTTTGCCTAAATATAAGCTTCTTGTAGCAGTTTAGTTGCTTATCCTGTTTCTTGTAACATGTAGGTATCTTAGATACAGAAATAACTATTGTATGCAACTATTACATTACATATGGGACATAATTATGTCCTACAATCTCAGGACATTTGGCACGTTTAATATTTTTGGTCAGGACACAACCGCCCAAAGAGGGACTGTCCCTCGCAAAGTGGGACAGGTGGTAACCCTAGCTTTGGCTCATGTCCACAGCATATATTTGTAACAGTGTATAGGCATATACTCTCCATATCTTTTGTTCATAAAGTTTGGTTGTGGCGGAATGTGTGATTGCTATCGTCCATGTTACACTCATATATGAACACTTCAACCGCTGTATATGGGATACCTATGGAATCCCGAACGCACACAATTCCAACGCCCACAGTACTGGGCCCAGCCTCCCATACCCCACATTACTGACACCGACAGTCAAACTCGCGAAAGTAACACAAATATGGAACACACACATGCACACACAGACACACTGCTACCCACTACATCCAAACAAACCATCCTATACTACGTATGAGCAGGTGGGCAAGCCCCCCTACACCCCCCATGTGGGTGGCTGCACCCCCCACACCCCTCTACTTTAATATTCTACCTACGAGATCTCACAAACAGACGCACAAAGCAAACCCACACCCACACATTACAGTCCCCCAAGAACACACACCACACTCAGAACACACAATTACACACACTACAGCCCTCAGAAACACAGTTACATACAGTAACCTACCTGAAATGCAACACCAGAAGCACTGACTAAATGTTCCTTAACATTGGGATTTTAAACCTCGCACTTCTGGTGTTTCGGTACTGTGGTCTTTCAGTCTTTAAATCCTCGTGATTACGCATGTCGGTATGTCAAGCATTCGGTATTTGGTAGGTATCCCATTTATATGTACCTCCATGGTTATGTAGATGTTGTTAACCTAGCTATATATATATATATATATATATATATATATATATATATGTATGTATATCCCCATATATCAACATATATCTCTCTCTCTCTCCCTCTCTCTATATATATATTGATTTATATATGTATATATATATATATATATATATATATATATATATATATATATATATATATATATATATATATATATATATATATATATATATATATATAGCATACACCTTTCATTGGGCATATGGCGGTTTGTCCTATTTCCACACATTCCTCCCTTTTGTGTTTTAACCTGTCAGAATACACAACTGCTGTTGGTACATCTCAGGTAGCTTAGTGGTAGGTTATTGTGATGACTGAGTACATGGTTGAGTGTTCTAATCCTGGCAGTGGTCATTTTACCTCTCAGAGCAGGCACTGGTAGTGCAAGGGTGATTAACACACATTTCAGTGGTTGTGTGTTCCAAATGTTTATTATTCTGTGGAATACTACCTATATATGCAAGCTGTGGTTAAGGTATACTATGTAACATGTAAAACATCTCTGACTTTATTGGGATTTGAACCACGACTGCACAGATATTATGCAAATGCTGTAGCCATTACACTATTGACATTAACGTTCCTTCTGCCTGTTTCCTATGTCCATGAATCCTATGTGTAAGCTTGGCTACACAACAAGCGGAGCCACCCACACCCAGTGAGCTTCTCGAAATATCGACAGACACATGAATTGGGAGACTATACATTAACACCCTAACTACATTTGACATAGCCCCTCACTGACACACTTCAGGGGAAACCTTGATCTGTGACTGGCCAACAGTATATACACCCCTGGGATCATGAGTCCCAGACACATACAGCCAGGGTGTGGGGGAGCCACTCCAGTTTTACAGCTGCAATACCTGTTGGGGAAATTGAATGCTGTTGGGTTGTCATGTTAACATGCCCTTTTGAGATCACTATGTGCCCCTATCACCCTACAGCACACCAGTCTTCAACAGCTTCCAGCAACTCTGCCTGGAATTACTTCATTGGCTATGCTTGACAGAGGCTCAGTTACTTCATCAGTGGTGCAGGTAAAGCCACCACACTGTAGCTATGCTTCTAAATGCCCTTGGGCAGATAGCCTACTACCTATCTGTGAACCTCTACAATGCAGGCCCTCTCCAACATCATATGTGATTATACAGAGTTTTCTGATCACAATATACAGTATAAATTCACCATGTAGTCAGACAACAGTTAAGCACAGCAATAGCATACAGACTACTGATACATAATCACACCAAAAGACTATCTTGGAAGCTAGTGGACATGTATAGGTTTCAGGCTTTGTATTGCTTGCCAGTAGGTTAACTACAGGAAAGATGGGACACAAGCACAGATGGGATACATGCCTGCAACAATGCCATACCAACTTGCATGTGTCAGCCTAAGGCTTTGGAATGCTGGGCAAGGCTATTGGCGTCCTCATGGTGCCATTTTTAGGCAGGTCTCAGAGGTGAGTCTCACCTCCATGAACTGCAAAATAGCGGAACCAGTGAGGGTTAGGCTACTCAACACCAGGAGTAGTACTCACAACATGCACGCACTCACAGCACCCCTCAGTATGGATATCTACATCAGTTCTGTGACTGGGACCTGTATAAGGCTCCTGTGAGCACACCGGCACTACCAGACTACAACCCATAACACACATTTCAGCCACTGTACATGGACTGGCAGAGACATGGAGGGGGTGTATCCATATTCATCGGGGATACCTACACCTTCAAGTTAGTAGGGCAGCATGATACCTCTGTGATCATCCATGTGCAGCTAACATCATTTCTACTCCCAACCATCTCCCCCACCCAAGGAACACACAGTGAATACCTTTCCTACAGCTAAATTCACAGTACTAATGACAGAGGTGGGAGGGTTTACAGCCCCCATGCTCGGGGATGACACTGCTCAAGATATGGACAGAATTACAAATGCACTCTATAAGCACCTACAAAGATGTATGGGTCATGCCATCAATGGTAAACCAGGACTCGCTACTGCTACACAAGGACACCGGTCTGCTGAACCCCTGCATTACACAGGCTATACAACAGAAGTAGGACAGTAGTCCAGAACAACAGCTAATTCCAAGACATGCAGACGTCTGTGACCAGTATTAGCAAGATACTTATGTTACTCATGTAATCATCCAAGGCTGACATCCACAGGTAAATAGGCATGGATTCGGAATATGACCACAAAGGTTTCTTTGGCTATGTCAAGGATGTAAGCAGTAACACACAGATTTGCACTGTGCTGGTGCAATATTGCACTGAATATACTGACCCTTCTGATATCACTAAGACACTTGATGATACATTCAAAGTAAGCTTCACCCCCTACTGGGCCCACAACAATACCCAAAACGTACAGTATCCCAGACATCTGAGACATACAGGTGGTACTGGCCCTTTCAAATGGCATGACAGAGAGTCAATGGAGGCAGATGGTGTCCCAGACTGCATCTTGCAGACACTACAAGACAAAGTGATCCCCCCGCCTAATATAGCAATACAGCATCAGCCTCTTCACAGGCTACATGGCCATTCACTGACGCAGGGCAACAGCTATTACACTCCACCAAGGTGGTAACACAACCGACCATGGTAACTACCACCCCATAGGCCTGAGTAGCCTGATCTGCACAGCTATGGAGTGCATCCTTATGGCACTCATTAACATAGCCAATGGTAACCACCAGACACTTGACCCAACCCAGGTTACCTTGATTGAGTGCAGATCATGCCTACTGAATGAGTTTGACATCTTACAGCCACCTAGACTTTAGGTGTGGGGTGTGGTAGTTCACACATACTACCTGGACCTCTCCAAGGGTTTTGACAACATTCCCCCCTCCGGTATTATTTCTACACTCACCAGCCAGTGCATACACCCATACATCACAGGTTGGTTTGCCAACAGGCTTACACACACAACCAACATGGTAAGTCTAGCAGCCTCCAGGTCCAACTCTTGAGCAGTCACAACTGGTGTCCCACAGGACTCAGTCCTAGGACCCCTACTGTTTGCCATATACTTCTCAGAGGTATGAGCTAACACAGGTGGACTACAGCAGGCCGTGTTTGGCAATTACTGCAGACTGGGAGCCATAACTGACAGTCCAGCTGTCACAGGCATCCTTCAAGGGGCCTCACATAGACCAACACAGGGTGTCAGAGTGATGGCCTCCAGCTAAAGGCCACATATTGCATGGTCATTCCATTTTGGGAAACTACACACACACATATTAACACATGAGTGGTAGACACTATAATTCAGATGATGTAATGGGTATGTGGGGGCTACATTACATAGTGATGTCTCCTTTGATAGTCATATGTGTGAAGTAGTTAGGACATCCATCTATGTAGGCCATCTGATTACTTAAGGGTTCACATCTAAACACTTAGGTTATTGTGCCCCTTTACTCATCAGTCATCAATCCCATCATCGAGTATGATAACCCATTTTTGGATGTACCTCAGAAGACACATCTGACAGCTGGAAGGGTCACACAGACACACTGCTACCCACCACATCCAGACATGTGCCCTATGCTGCCAGACTGCATAAACTCATGCATTACTCAGTGGCATCTCTTTTCCTCGGAGATGATATTTGCTGGCCAACAAAGCCGTGTCCAAGTCTGGCTTAATGGATATGCTCCACCTATGGGCATCCATCTCACAGTGAGCCACACACTGTAATGAGCTACACCTTGCCACAACCATAACTGGAAGATGCTGGAGTGACAGATTCCTGTCACGGGTACTCCCCATGATTTGGAACTACATCCCTGATTACATTATATGGAACCCCCCACTAACACTCCAGGGAATCCTTGCAGAGTGGGTGGGGAACAGTGGATACACCCCAGGAATCCCGCAATTGGCTATGCTCCACAGATGGACAGTTAGTTAATCAATGGGGTGGTGATAGCAGACACATTTTGGCTATGCTTATGACTGGCCTTGGGCAGTTAGGCATGTACCTACCTATGTATCTATGAACCTATACATACAGTATCGACACATGCTGATAGCTTAATTTACTGTTGAGGTATTGACTTACCTTGTGCCAATGGGAGTTGTGTGTACAATAGTTGAGGGCTGCCTATGTAGGATGCACACAGTAGACCACCTATACATGACAATTTACAGGTGGTCGTGTGTGTGTGCCATCCATGTTTGCTGTGTGTGCAGGTGGAGAAGGGTGTCAGTCCATAGGTGCCTACACTGTCAGTGTGTGTACTATACGTTCCATCTTTGCCAAGGCATGGACATACTGGGCATGCCTCCGTCTGCCTACTGGGGCTGGCACAGGGTGTTCGTGGTCTGAGTCCCTCTGTGCCTGTGGGGCCCTTGGCAATGGTGGTGGTGGGCTGTGAGGGCCTTCACCATTCTGTCCCTGCTACAGCTGTTTCCACAGGATCATATTGTGTAGCATGGCACATACTATGAAGATGTGGGCACACGTGCCTGGAGAGTGCTGCAAGGCTCCAACAGATATGTCCAAGCAATGGAACAGTGATTTCAGCATCCCAAACACATGCTCTATGATGATTCTGGTTTTTACATGTGCCTCATTATGGCGTTCTTGCGTGGCTGTGTGTGCATTTCTCATGGGAGTCATCATCCACGGTTCCAGTGCATAGCCAGCATCCCCCACCAGGTGGCCATATGGGATGTCCCCATGGCAAATACCTGATACAGCGGTGAGGCATGCCAGATGTGGGAGTTGTGATAGCTTCCAGGGCTGCCAGCACACATATCCATGATAATGCCCTGGGCATTGCACACGACCTGGCAGTTGATGGAGGGGTATCCCTTGCAGTTTATGTAGTGCCTACCCTGCTCACTGGGTGGTGTCTTGATGTGTATGTGCATGCAGTATATTGTACCCTGTACCTCTGGGTAGTCTGCCACGCGGTGGAAGAGATGCATATTGCAGGTCAACTCCTCCTGCATTCAGGGGAAGTATATGTGCTCATTGGCATGTGGTAACATGGCATCCAGGAACTTGTGGAGACCCTGGATGCTGATGCCTGTGAGATCCCCATGATATCCCCAGTTGGCCTTTGAAAGGTACCTGTGGCTAGTATTCTCAAGCTTACACATACCTTCGTGTCCACTGGGTTAGGTTCCCCTCTGTTATTTCTGGCTCTGAGGCGTGGCCAGCACAGCTCAACAAGTTGCTGTATGGTGTCCCTGTCCACCCTGTAATGCTCTACTATCTCCAGATCATGTAGCCCCTGGCAAGTTACCCTGGATCTGAACATTCTTCTCCTCCTCCGGTGCCTGAGATGGTTGTCAACATCATCCTCCACACCACCGTCAGTCTCCAACACATGCTGGTGAATCAAAGCTATGGCAGCCCCTAACATGTACATATTAAAAGTTCCCCATCTGTATACGCCAATGGTGCAGAGTGTCTGGGAATACACAAGTGTGTGTATGTGTGTGTGTGTGTGAGGCTTTCACACTTTATACTATTGTGCAATAGATGCTGCTGGGGTTATTGGGTGTATATGTGCAATTCCAGCTGCAGGGTATCTTAATTATGGGTTTTACAGCAGATACTGCTATTGTGAGGCCTTTGGTATTGAATTACACTTTGCTGCCATGATTCATCGATTCCCTTTACTTCACTTTTCAACCCAATTCCCCTCCCATTGTCAGGCATGCATCCAGCTGACTGCTTTCTTGTTTTGTACTTTCCCAACCCAGGATTGTGTTGCGAAATGTGTTATGTAGCTGATCTACTGCAAGTTTTCTCTGTTCTGCTGTGACAGTTCTCTTTTCTTTGCAGTACGGCACCTCCCCTTTCCTGTTCTGAAGGGAGCTGCTAGCAGCCTTGTTAGCTGTTGTCAATGGCCCACTGTGAGTTCCTAGGTGTTAATTACTCATTTGTACTCCAATTACCATGCTGCAGCATTTCCTTATTGTCTTCCCATATCCTTCCTGTTTCAGCTGTGGTGCGTGCCGTGCACAGCCATTTACCGGGTTTCGAGTGCATTTTAATCCACATTCACATGCACTTTTTACTACCTTGTGTAATCTCAGCTAAGCAAAGCTATGGCTACTTCCACACCCCTATCCTGCGGCTTTGCTTAGCAACAGGCAACCCGGATTAGCAATGCTCCAATGTGCTTACAGTTAAGGTGGCACACCCCTCTCTTGATGTCATGTTTATCTCCAGGCCACAACTCGGTGTTGTGCTGCTACGCTGCGAGGTACATCCTTACGCCGGTGGGGATTTTGAGACTCAGTATTACTTGACTCATTTGCAAGGCATTGACTACTAATTCCTAGTTACCACACAGGATACTGTCACAGATCATTACCAACCCTTGCGCCATGGTTGTGGTGTAGCATACGTGCCATTGACTATTATGGGGAATTCATGAAATGTGTTACATTGCAGCTTTATGATATATAAATATATTTTCATTGTGATCCAGTTTGCGCACCGATGCACTGCGATTTTACTTTGCGTTATTGTGGCCATGACATTAAATGTCATTTTTTATGTGTTGTGCATGTTGTTTTATGTCATTGGCTATATATTTAGCCACTGGCATATATTAACATTATAATACGTAAGTTTGGTCCGCTTTCATGGCTCCGATTTTATGTTTGAAAAAATGTAAGCCATTTTTTTTTTGGTTTACATTTCTGCATGCTTACGCTATGCCTGCACCACTTCATGAATCACTATATACCTTCATTTGCATCCTACACTGCTGTGCATGGGGTAATTAGCATACATGCACCGGGAGCTGCGCAGCTCTGGTGTATGCTGGTAGTGCACGTGGAAACAGCTCGTACCTGAATCGCTCGGCGGCCATATTTGGTGTTAGATCACCAACGCTACACCTGCGCCTGGCACAAACTTCATGAATCCTGGGGAATGTTTTCTTATTTTACAAGCCCACATACTTACACCAAAAAAACTAGTTTTTAGATTAATCCAGACATTCGCCTATGCAAAAGTAACACAAAACACCTCAACTCTACATATATTATAATTAGTGCACTTTTATACCATGCCCCACAGCCCAGGAGTACACCATATTAACTTAAACATGCTTTTGTTCATCCTTTATTTTCTTTTTACATTGTAATGCCTACATTTCTTAAAACTAAAAAAGTACTTGTTTACGTTAGCATCTTTATCACACTCAACAATAACTGAAAAGACTCACCCTCACTCTTTATTTTAGATACCCCTAACTACATACTATACAAATATGCTTTATGATATAACATGCAATTTATATCATGAAAGGTTTTATACAAATATTAAGAACAAAAATTGTTTTACTTTCAGTTATTTTTTTTTTCTTTTTAGTGTCCTTCCAAACATTAATGACATGAAGTGGGGTAAGTGCTTTTCAGTCAATCCACAAGCTTAATAAAGTCAGACAAAGTACAGTACAATCTTTCTCATCCCCTTTTTTTTCTTGTAAAGCCATATTTCACAAATGTGATTGATGTGTTATAATCTCACATTTATGCACTAATTTCAGTTTTGCTAGTCTTCGTGTTCATCTCCATGTCCCATCATCAGACTATGGTTTAAGTCCAATTACTACCAATTCTTCTAGTTAACTCCTGTGATTTTTTTTTCTGTCTCTCAAACATTTTCCTTTGAAATGCTGGAAAAGGTTTCATTGGCAAAATCTCTCTATGAGATTTATTATAAGAAGAATGGTGATCAGAGTACACTTTTGTTAGATGGCTCATTTTTTGTTGCACAAACTTTTGTATATCCTCGTTAACCTGTTCTGCATCAAAATGTTTTTGATCCTCCAGGGAGAAAGTAGTCTGAAGACAGCTGAATACAGCAGCTTGTGTTACACCCCTCCTTCTCAACATTTTTTGATTGCTGGGATAAATTTGCTTCTCTTTTGCCTGATGTAGAGTGAATAATGATTTTCTACAAACACTCTGCTATCTCCAATTTTCAGTACTTTGCCCTTCTGCCACAGTTTTGTCAGGATTAACTCTTTCTGTAGGTATGATACATCTTTACTAATACAGATCTTAGCTGTATTATCATGGCCCAATTTGGAGCATACACTCGATATTCGCTTTGCATTAGCAAATCCTGCTGTGGAATACCAGGCTAGTTGCTTATTTGTACGTTCATAAAATTAATACAGTCTGTTCCTTTCAGTTTCTCTGGTACAGCAGAAAACCTCAAGTTTTCTTTGCATGCTCTGCCATCTAACTGTACCATTGTTTGAAACTGCTCTTCTTGAGAAGTCTCATACTCCACCAGCTTTTTTCATTTCAGCCTCTGATTTTTACAGTTTTATCAGTTCATGAAAGTAGCTGCTTAAAGCTTCCATTTTCCCCAGCCTTTTGTTATTTGAGTTGATATACTCCTCCAGTGTTTCATTTATTTTAATTAGCTAGGAATCCATTTGATTTATGTTTTCCTTTAAATTACTGGAAGCTATCTCTTGTACCAAAGCTGGAGCTTGAACTGCTTTTTGCTGACCAGCTGCAGTATTATTCCCAGTCAGTCTTTTCAACTTTCCTAGCTGATTTTCTTTCAGGCTTTCTAAGTTTCTTCTTTGCTGGCATCCAGGCAGTATACATACTAGCCCATAACTGAATTTTACTAAAGCTGGCAGAATTGACAGCTCTTATCTCACGTTTTCTTCTTCCACAGTCTGAGAGCTGAAATTAAACTGTTGATCAGTGTGCAGCCATCTTGGAAGTCCCTTTGCTTCCCTATGATTATATTAAAATATCTTTCTGATACTGTTTTATATTTACCCTGGGCTGGGCCTACAGTTAGTTATTCTGTGAATGGTATTGTAACCTGGAAAGAATATAAATAAAATAAAATAAAAGAAATATCATTTTTGACACTCACATTCTCACTTATTTTCTGTGTTATTTTATCCATCAAGTCCAAGCAGTGCATTTTTATTCCATTGCAGAAGAAAATATGATGTGAGTACACAGGCTACAGCAGGGGTTAAAAGATGGAGTACTAATATGAAAAAAGGTGGAGGGGATAAAAACATAAGGCAAATTTATTTACTGAGACAGTGGTGGCACAATGCAATGACCATTTTGCAGGGGATTGTAGAACAGGATGCAGATGAGGAATTTAAGAACGAGTCAGATGGATGCATAGGAATGGCAGAGAAGGGGTGGGACAGCTGGATGAAGCTTGATATAACTATATGACAGGTGTGATAAACATGCATTTTTTACTGAATCATTTATATAGTCATTGATCTTATTTGAGAGCAGATTTGCAGTGCTGCAGTATGCATTTAATTATGTACAAAACAGATTTTCATTGTTTTACACAGATCTACTCAAAGATTAATAGAAAATAAAATGAAGTACAATACAGACCCCCTCATTAGTCTGTCTGTCTATGTGTTAATCTAATGTGACTGACAATGATGTCACTGCATTGTCAGTTGCATTCTAATCAGCACAGAGCCTCCACCTATGACTTGTCCCTAACATATCACATGTTAAATACACCACTACATTTTAAACAACCTATAAGCAGATTCTAGCTACACTGATGTATTTTGCTGTACTCATTCAGAGAATCCTAGCTGGCTTCTATTTTTCTGACTGTTCTGATTGCATGCTTTCTCCAGTACTTGTTCCAGTTGACATTACTTAGCCCACGAGATGCCAGATAGCTATCATGTTTACGGACAATCTCTAAAGGCAAATAAGGTAGGAAGGAGATTAAGAAACATAGTACCCTAGGACCATTAAATTTTATTGGTAAGCTGATAGAATGATACTTACTAAATCTAACAGAAGGAACTGTTGATATTTTTCAGTAGGTGTACACTAAAGACAGGTCCACCTTTGCAGCAAGACAGTCATTCTCGTTTAATCTGAACATAGCTAATAGATGTGGGTTTACAAGTTGAAACAGTGCATTCAACACAGTGTGACAAAATATTTTAGTAAATAAATGAAACTTTATAGATACTGACTCCTTCATTATGAATTAGATTAACAAGTTGCTTATTGGATGGGGGTGGGAAAGAAATCTCATGTATGGGAAAACTAACTATAAATTCTTTTTTTATTTCAAAACAGTTTTATTAGAATTAAAATTAAAAAATAAATATGTACATTAGAAATGAACAATTTTCAAATAGATAGTCAAATAGTAATACAACAAACAGAAAAAAACTATATACAAAGACATTCTCAACAATTATAAATTGATTAAATAATTACTTTTGTATAAATTGTAGACTTTTTTCCATATATTGCATTTAACAGTAATCTGAGGAGATCTTGATTTGATAGTTAAATATTCCATATTACAGACTTCCAGAAGTAAAGATTTGAATTCTTGAATCGAGGGAGTAGTATTGGATTTCCAGTTTCTTGTAATTATTTTTCTGGGAATTGATAATATAGTCCAGACTAAAGATTGATTAACTTTGCTTATACACTAAGGTACAGGAGTACTGAAAATAACAAGTGACTTGGTGAGAGTAAAATTATCTGTGAAGATAGCTTGTAAAAAGGAATTAACATTTTTCCAAAATTCATTTAAAAATACACAATCATATACAATGTGAGCCCATTCTGCATTTACTTCTATATTACATTTCCAACAGTTGACATTACTTTTATTAAATTTACTAAGAGAGAAAGGGGTAATAAAAGATCTGTGTAAATATCTCCAAGTAAAAAGTTTCCATTTCAATGATGAGGTGGTAAAACTAGCTGATTGTAATATATTTATTTTATCATTTTCTGTAGGAGAATGATTATTAATTAAAGTAAAGTAATTCCAATTGGTATCTGAAACAGCTTCCATGTCAAGTTTAATTAGTTTATATATGTGAGATAATATGTTTTTGGTAGGAGATTTATGTTGTATAGATAAAACCATATACTGAATAATCTTAGGTATTGAATTCTTGGTTGTAAAAGACATAGTATCTAACTTATTTAAAATATATTTCCTTGCTTCATGTAAGTCCAACCAAGAAAGAGAGACATCTTCATATTAATTTTTAAGTACAATCTGACATCATGTGAAACCAAAATATAAATTTTTTTTCTTTAAATGAACACATTTTTGAGTAATTAGAGAAAAAAATATAATGCTATGTGTGTAGGCTATTGGAAATAACAGAAATAACCAATCCTTAAAATTATTAAATTTAAATATTAAATTTCCGAAAGATCTCAACAAAAGAGTTATATAATTTGATTTAAAATTCTGAGTATTATTAAAAGTAATGTATTCTTTTAAAACCCATATGAAAGTATTATTTAACAGGTCTATCTTTTGGGATCTGTTGTTATTTATTGCTTTACAAGCTAAAATTTGTAGAATTGTTTTCCATTTGGCTGAATATTGTGGATCTATAAGAAGAGAAATCGTTTTAACCATTGATGAGATTGCATAAATTTCTAAATTCGGGATGGCTATACCTCCATTATTCCAATTTTTCATATGGGTAGACCAAGCTATTCTGGATTTGGTCGGGTACCATAAAAATGTATGCATCACAGAATTTAATTTTTAATAATATAAGTAGGAGGGGGTAAGGAGATTGATTTAATAATATACAAAATTTTGGGTAGAAAGATGTTTCTCATCCATTGAGAATGGGATCTTATTCAATTTCTCTGTATATTAGAGGGTCAGCCCAGGTTGGAAGGTTTGGAGACAAAGCCAGAGAGGCAAGATTACGCTAGTTTGGACATGTGCTGAGGAGGGATGCAGAGTATATTGCGAAAAAAATGCTAAGGATGAAGCTGCCAGGTAACAGGAAAAGAGGAAGGCCTAAGATATGGTTTATGGATGTGGTGAGAGAGGACATGCAGGTGGTTGGTGTGACAGAGCAAGATGCAGAGGACAGGAAGAAATGGAAACAGTTGATCTGCTGTGGCGACCCCTAACGGGAGCAGCCAAAAGAAGAAGATGAAGAAGTTTTCTATTATCTTTAGACTTTTATTATAGTTTACTTGAACAACATCTTTAATACTTTTAGTAATCACAATACCCAAATAACATATTTCTTCCGATTGTGCTAAGTATTTTTTATAATCATCCTGTAAATCAAATTTCTTAGGGCCAATTATTAGTATTTGAGTTTTGTTATTATTAAAGAGTAACCCTGATTTTTTTTATTTGAAAATACTCCATATCTGAGAATAATGCTCTGATGGATTTATTTCCTTCTAAAGTGATTAGAATATCATTAGCAAACATTTGTATTTTGGAGGATTCATTTGAGGTTATCTTGTATCCTTCAATTTCCACATTATTTCTTATCAAGTTGGCCCAGGGCTCCATAATTAATGTAAATAATAAGGGAGATAATGGACAACCTTGTTTGGTACCCTTAATGATGGGAATATTTTGAGAAATATTTGTTCCTATTTTAATATATGCTTGACAATCTTTATATAATTGGGTTATTAAATTAATAAAATTATTTGAAAAATGTAAACTTTGTAATAAAATAAATAAGTAATCCTATTTAACCAAGTTGAATGCACAGTTTATATCTAGACTAATTAATGTTAGGTTTTTATTTAAATGTTTGACTGATTCTATTAAAGATAAGGTTCTTTTGATGTTATCATAAAAATTTCTATTTATAATGAAACCAGTTTGATCATCTACTAGTGATGGTAAAAAGATTTTAAGCCTATCGGCATATATTGACATAAACATTTTATAGTCAACATTTAACAAAGAAACTGGCTTATATGATGAGCAATGAATGGGATCTTTATTGGATTTCAGAATGGGGGAGATAAATGTGTATTTCCATGAGGGTGGAGTTATATTTCTATTTTGAGCACTATTGTAAACCTTATCTAATAATTCGAATGTATTCAAAGGCAAGATCTTATAAATTTCAGGAATAATGCCGTCATTTCCTGGAGCTTTATTTAATTTTAATTTGGTAATTTGTGTTTCAATATCTTTTAAAGTTTGTCTATAATATTAGTTTGTTTATTTGATAGTTTATTTTGGGTATATTTATTAATAAAAGTTCTGATTTCTTCATTAGAATCAATTGTCTCAGTATGCTGATTTATATTAATGAAAAATTGTCTGAATTCCGTCAATATATTTTTGTATGTCTGAGACTGTCCTTTTTCATTAGGTGAATATATTTCATTTATATGATTAAATTTGGATAGTCTTTTAGTTTTATTAGCTAACATGTTGAGTGACCGTGGATTAGTGGAAAATTGTACAAATTTTAATTTTTCCAAAGCAATCATAGTTTTATGATTTAATATCTCTAGATACTTATTGTTTAGTGCATTTATTTCCTTCTTTTTTCCATTTTTATTTAAATCTCTCTCTTGAATCTGTTTTAATATATCTGATATCAAAAGCACATCTTGCTGAATTATTCTTAAACATAAGTAAGTAACTTTAAAGTTCAAGCTTTTCTTGGCTGCAGTATTGGGATGATGATTTCAGAGAGACATATTAATACTGAACCAATTATAGTAGTAGGATACATCTTCATAACTGAAGCAGGACTACGCTTCATATATATATATATATATATATATATATATATATATATATATGTGCGTGTGTGTGTGTATGCGTGTGTATGTGTGTGTGCATGTGTGTGTGTGCGTGTGTGTGTGTGTGTGTGTGTGTGTGTGTGTGTGTGTGTGTGTGTGTGTGTGTGTGTGTGTGTGTGTGTGTGTGAGTAAGGAATGAGATAATCTAAACCTGCTTGTCAACAGAATCAAAATGATTACATAAACCTTTAAGGACACTTTTAGAAACTTGCTATATGAATATTAGTAAAATTAATAAAGATAATAATAACAATAGTGGTAATCAGCCGTTCATATTCTGGTGTAAGTTAATGTTTACTACTCACACTTTTCTGTTAATTTCCCTCAGTCTCTTTTCTTAAAACATTTTATTTTCAAGGGTATGAGAAAAAGTAATTTAATGGCTTTAATCATCTCTTCTCAGATCTATAATAAAATTAGTGAAGGTGATCCCGTTTTATTACATGCGTTTGAAGGTTCTATGCGACTGTTGTAATCTCACCAGTTCAAGGTTCAGTCTGTTACGTCAGGATTCAAGCATCAAGAGCAGGAGGAAACAGTTATATTTGAAGAGGCTTCTCTTGTCTGATCGCGAGTCTCATTAGGTCAGATTAACACACGAGATTATCTCAGTGGGAAATGTAAGTATAGATTTAAATTGAAGCTTCTGAGCAGCTTGAGCCTTACCCATCACATACAGACCTGGTATCCTGAAAAGAAAGGCAGAGAAAAAAAACAAAAAAACAAAACCAAGCCACCACAGTACTTTACATTCAAAACATCCCTCACCAAAACTTCCCATATTATATCCATTCGCACTACCACCAAACCACTAAACATAACCCAATTGCGAAATAAGTGAGGGTAACCAATACTTATCACAAAACATGAACACTTCTAATTATACAAGGCATTTTAATTAAAAGCCATAAACAACTACTATCTGAATGATCCCTGAACATGGTAAGCGTTACATGAAACAAGACCAGAAGCCTATAAACTACAATGTCGCTAACGGCAACCATCTCTGCCCTACATATTCCACAAAGCATATAGTAAACAACGCCTCCACCATCCATAGTCACCACACACTGCAGCATATCCCACAAATAAAAGACATCAAAGAAACATCCATATATTCAAACGTCAGGCTTATATCACTGCCGAACTACACCATTTAGCATTTGCCTTTGTCTTGCTACAAGAACACGTTTCACAACACCATAACTCTCCACAATAACCAAAAGATGAAATCAACAAACTACTCTAGCGACTTTATGAAATAACAAACATCCTTTCAATTAAATAAATAATGCAATAGTACTACTTGATGTTCATTTTAAACAAGGAAATTAAAGAATATATTGTAACATGTACAATGTAGCAAGAAAAGGAAATTATTTAAATAATAACTTACCGGTTGTCTCAGTTTCTTTCTCCCCAACCTCTGGGTTTATTTTGTATCTAGTTTGGATATTATTAGTTTTGTATGTTGTGAAGATAAAGTAATTTCTTATTTTTTTTTCTTTTCTTCTGTACTAATCCATGTTCCATTTTCAGCAAGTCTTTTTGTTCTAGTATTTATCCATTCCATATCTTCAACTTTTGCTAGTATTCTGTTTGTTTTAATATAAGAGAAGGCAGAATCTACGTCTTCAAATATATTTGTAGTATTTTGATGAAAGATTTTTAGTCTGTTGTACCAAAACCAAGCCACCTCTGTTGTACCAAAACCAAGCCACCACAGTACTTTACATTCAAAACATCCTTCAGTTGTGTTTTTATTTGATTTTTCTTTAGCTCTCTTATCAGTGGTAAAAAAACTTTTCTTTTAGATAATACCAAAGGAGAATAGTCATTGTCAAAGCGTATCAAACTGTATTTTATTTTGACTGGAGCTTTAGACCAAGCAGTTTTAAGAACAACTTCTTTGTCATGTGAAGATAAAAATGTGACAATTACAGATCTTATTGAGTTAGTTTTACTATTTTTTGATGAAATCAATGACCTGTGCGCTCTCTTAATTCCATAGGATAGAGCTTCAGGAAGATCTAAAACTTCAGGTATCTAAGATGTCAGAAATTTCTCCATATTATTATTTTCTATATTCTCAGGTAAGCCAAATATTCTTACATTATTACGATGAGATCTATTTTCAAAGTCATCTATTTTTGTTTGAAGTAATGTATTTTGCTTTAAAAGAAATTCTATGTTGTGCTCACCTTCCTGTATCTGAGTTTCCATGTCATTAAGTGCTGTTTCTATCCCTGAAATTAGTTGTTTTTGTTGCTGCATATTCTCATGAAAAATGTCCATCTGCTTTGAAGATTTTTCTTTAAAAGTATCCAATTTCATATCCAATCTGTCTATTTTGGAAGTTAACTCTTGGATATTAGTTAACAAAGATTGCAGTTCCTTTTTAAAAGATATGTCAGTATGTGAAGTTTTTGTGAAGCTCATGTTGACTGACGAGAAATAACTTCTTACCACTGATTTGACAGGAAAATTAATAGTATAAAAATAAATGTTTTAATACTATCCTAGTATACTATATAAAGAATCCAATGATATAAAAAATTCCACTATTAGAATAGTATTTTTTTTTAATTCATGTCAAAAGTAATTTGAATAGACAGAGCTGAAGTAAAAGGCTGTTACTCAGAGCTCATGCTAACCATGCCCCCACTAACTATAAATTCTGAGGTGCTGCAGGGTTTTGTCTTGAGTTTCTGTCTAATCTCCATTTATCAATGGGACACTAAGGTTGCACATGGGTGTTTGTTTTTACAAAATAATATACTAATTAAATCTAACTAAGTCACATTATTGCAATACCAACGAGACAAAATAAATGCTAGAATTTTCTTGACATTGTTAATCAATGGGTAGAGTCAAACATGTTGTGTTTTAATATGAACAAAATAAACTTGCAAAGTCAGGATGAGCAAAACAAATAAAAAACTACACCACAAAGAGAGAGAACAAAGCACTGATTGTACAGCATTTAGTGCTTTGGGAATATAGGTTAGTACAAAAATAGGTTTCACCTAACACATAAATAAAATATGCAGACACTCATTAAGATTTATGAGTAGCAAATTAAAATTTGGGAAGTCAAGTGGGATAGTTGGCATAATGGGTAAGATCTTAACCTTACAGACACAAAGCACAGGATTTGATTCTGACCTCTGGTTATTGGCTTGTAATAAGCTGCACACTGATAGTATGGGAAGGGCCTATAAACTATTGTCCAAATTGATTCCTCTTTTTAACTATTTTTTTTAAGAGAAAAACATGAGTTGTTCCTAGAAGCTCCATTTTGAAAAATACTGATTGAACATCTGAATCATCAAATACTGACACCATATTTTATTCCACCAACACGTCACCTACTAAAAAGTGTTCTAATTAACCATCTACTGCTGATTCTGCCTTTTGCCTTCTGCCCACTTGTGTCTCACTATGACAGGAATAGGAAAATGCAGAAAAACACTACAGATACTTCAGGAAATGCTGAAACGGATGTTGACGATTTGTTGGTTAATTTGATTGATGAGGAATTTTCATGTGATACTATTTCAATATTTAGTGAAGGTCTGTCATTTTTTCCTGCTTTATAATGTCTCATTTTAAGGCTGTATGTAATTTAAAGTAATTTACTATAACTTCAGATGTGGGGTGGGAGGTTGGCATAATGGTTAAGGTTGTTTAATTTACTTGAAGTGCGTTTATTCCAGTACACTTTTCGTCAGTAACATATGTCCGACTTCTTCAGAAGTTAAAACAAGCATCAAATAACAACGGGAATTCAGCAATAAGTATGCTAACTGAATTAACTAGTGGGTTGGTCCTTTCCTTCATTCACAGTTGGTTGCTATGGTAAATCAATTACTTCAGTGTTTACCCACCACCTTATCTCATTTAACTTTTAAGCAAACTCTGTAAAATTGTCTAGTAGTTGATATTATACTAGACTACTAGGAATCCAACCCACTGGTTAGCAACCTTCTAAAGCAACAAAAAAAAAAACAAATTATCAACACATATTTAAAAATACAGTTAACAAATTAAAATCATTGAAAACACCACACATAATTAGTACGCAAAATTAGTACCCCTAATTTTACAAAGCAAGTTGTACCTCAGAAAGAAGTTGACTTGATAATTAAATTTACATCACTTTGTATACTAGCTTGTCATGAATTAAAGATTTCTAAAATAGGTATAATGTACATAAAAAATATGTTAGAACTGTAAAAGAAGGTCCACCTGTATCCATGTAGCCATTTAGTCCCCTCTTTACTCGTACAAATTAAACGGGAGCAAACGTCTTGTGTCTAAAAGGCACAAGTTGTCACTGAATGTGAATCTGAGTGGACCCATATTTATTATTTATTTATTAAGTGTAAAAAATTTTTTACAGTGTTAACCTGAAAACACATCACATTTCATAGGCTTTTTAATTTACATTTCATAGGCTTTTTAATTTTGGTTCCCTCAACTCAATAATACATGTGTTCTGTCAACTATTTTGTTGTACTAGGTTAGTTCTTAAATTTGAGGTGACCCTTCCCCATGTCATAAGTAGTAACCTTAATACTTGGTGTTTAATATTTACAAATTCACCTCTCTAGGTTTTTTTAATTTTAGAATACATGCAATAGAGGACATTTCATTGATACCAGGTTTTTGGTTTGCATTAGTCCGTAACTGCCAAAGCAGTTCCTTCCTTTCTAGTTTTAGAGAATCATAACCTCCTCTTATGTCCCTTACTTGTTGATCTATTACTCTAAATTTAAACTCGTGGCCAATGTTGTCGACATGGTGCCTTGCTAAGGCATTAGTCATCTTGTTGTTCCTAATGCTATATAAGTGCTCGTATATCCTCTCATTGAGTCTCCTATCGGTCTTCCCGATATAAAATGCTGGACAAGATGAGCACTTAGCTAAGTATACCACAAGTCTGCTGTTACAATTAAACTTAGAGTGTGTTCGGAACTTTTGGTCCCCTATCACAAAATTCTGTCCTTCGTCAATATATTTACAATATTTGCACATTTGGCACTTGAACATTCCCAAATGGGTTGTGTATGTTCGACCAGCGCCTTCCAATAGTTCCTTCAAGTTTTTCCCTCGTTTGTATATTATTTTAGGCATTGGTGGTAAAATAGCTTGGAGTTCATTGTCATTAGACAAGAACTCCCAATTTTTCAACAATATGTTTCTAATAAAGTGTGAATCTAAGTTGAATGTGCAACTGAAACCATAAAAGAAATGTAGGTTATTTTCTTCCGTTGTCCGGTATGCATTTATCCCTGCCCCATTTATATTGGTGTTATTTAACAATGGGACATATTCCTTTAACCTTCTTTTACGCTTAACTTCGTCCGTAATTTCAAAGACAAACTCGGGTGGGTACCCGCGTTTAAGGAAAAATTGAGTTAAGGTACCACATTCTTCCATAAAGTCATCATCGTCACTAATCATCCGTGCTGCTCTAACAAGCTGCCCCTTCAACACCGATTTCTTCTGGTGCATAGGATGGCAACTTGAATAGTGCAGCATGGAGTTAGAGTAGGTCTCTTTACGGTGTATTTTAGATAGCCATCTCTTATTGACATAGTCCTTTCTTAGGTCTATGTCCAAATAATCTATTCTATCCTTGTTAAATTTGTAAGTGAACGAAAGAAAGCTAGTAGACGTATTAAGAGTCAACATTAGATCTTTTATCTCTAGTTCTGTTCCTTTGTAAATCAGAAATATGTCGTCAAGGAACCTTGTGTACAGAGCTAGTTTCGTAAAAATAGCTTCTGCTGTTAAAATATTTCTCCTCTCCCAATACGCCATGACTAAATTGGCAATACTCCCGCCACTCGGGGATCCCATGGCTACCCCAATTTTTTGATGAAATAGCTCATTGTTAAACATCAAAAAGTTGTAGGAAATAATAGTGTCAATTAACTCCCCCACCAATTGGATTTCATCGTTAGGTGCATTTAGAATTTCCAACATTGCACCAACCCATTCTATCGCTATGTCGTGGGGGATAGATGAATATAGATCTTTTACGTCAATAGTGACCAACAAAGAATCAGGATAGAAGTCAACTGTATTGATAGTTTCTAAAAAACTCCATGAATCTTTAGTTATTTGGCTTTCTTTTTTAACATATTTCTGCAAAATCTTGTCAAGAACCTTACTACAAGTGTAAGTAATGCTCTTCCTCCCATCCACCAATGGTCTCATGGGGGGATTGTTGATATCTTTGTGGATCTTAGGAATGCCGAACAACACCGGTGTTCTAGGTGTTTGTTGCTGCATGTATATATAGGTTTCCCTATCGATTCTAGATTCCACATAAAGCTCTTCAATGAAGCCCTTAACCCTTTGGTATGCCCCATTCATTTCGTTTAGGGATACTTTAGTATACGTTTCACTATTTAGTATAAGGTTCATTCTACAGTTGTAGTCTTCGTTAGTCATTATTGTGATACCCCCACCTTTGTCGGGTTTCATTAAACGCACGGGGGCCCTTCTTAAAAACAGAAATTCCTCCCTTTCACTGTTTGAAATATTCTGTCCCCCCGAGCAAACCTAGCTGTTTGTTTATTCAGGTTTCTCAAGTCCATTTCAGTGACTTTTTCAAATAGTTGCAAGGTAGGGTGTAATGGTGGGTTGTAGACACTAGACACATAAAGTTCAGATTTCTGGCCAAGATCATTACCCAACAGTAGTGACAAGTTAATTTTCCTAATAAACAATTTCAGGTCAATCATGGTATGTGCCAAATCAAAGTGGGAGGAAGGAACAAAGGTATTCCCCTTCGAAAGTAATTCTATGATGTCATTACTGATGGTATAGTCAGTATAATTAAATACATTGAAATCGCCACTCTTGTTGGTCAAAATGTTACAGTCTGAGCCATTATTAAAGTTTTGGTCAGAGGGTTCCCCTAGTATTACCACCTCTTCCTCCTGGCTCCTTTCCTCCTGTTGTTCGGTGCCCTCTGATTGGAGGCTCCAGGTTGAAAATTTTGTTGCTGAGGTGCTCTTTCGTTAGCCTCAGCTATATTGCCTCAGTCGTTGTTATTAATACGCCTTTCATTTTGATTCGCCAACCTCTCACTTCTTCTAACACCATTGTTGTTAGAAGGTCCTTGGTATCCCATATCATCCTGTAAATCACCTTCACCGGTGATATTACGTTGGTCAATTACTTGGTTAGGCCCTACTTGTCTCACTACATTTAAGTCCCCGCTTGTTGCCAAAGTAGCATTAGCTTGTGTCATCGGTTTAGGGTAAGCTGACCCATTTGCGTAGTCTCTAACATCTCTAGCAATCTTTTTCTTTTTAGTAGCATTAAGTTTGGCTAGATGCTCATCAATACTGGTAAAGCATCTCTCATAGTCAAACTTATATCTTAAGTAGTTAGTGTCATTTTTAATAACTCTGTCCAGTTCCTCGATTTCAGCTAGCAAGTTAGTAATAAGCATCTGGTATTGGTCGCACAGTAACCCCATCAATTCAAAACCGTGTTTGTCGAAGAGTGCAATAAGCGCAGTATAAAAACTGGACCCCTCTACCAAGCCTGCAGGGAACTGCCAGTACCTTAGTCCTTTAGGTACAACTTTTAGTCTAGTACATTCCCGAAAGTATGCAACTTCAAGCTGCAACTTTCTTACTTTAAACAGTTTTTCATCAAGTGTATTTAACCTTACTGACAGGTCAGGGCTTACCTCACTTGTGTTAATTGTATCGCCCCCAGTCTGTAGATCTCCAAAAGAAAATTCTCTGTGCACCTAAACGTTCAAAGATGGAGCCATGGAAGTGCCCCCGCTTACCTCCTGGCGTCCAATTCCCAGGCCATTTACTAAATCCACTGGTTCCGCTCCAGGAACCGTTGACCGGTTAGGAAACCAGTTCGGTGTGGTGCCCTCAATACTGTTATTTTCGCCGTCATCATTACGGTTAAAAAGTCTGGTAGTAGCGTTGTTGTTGCAGCTATTCAGCCCTTGCGCATCCCCTGACGTCTCTCCCGTTGCACGTACTTCGGTGTTCCGCTCTCTCCCTTGAGCAGCAGCTACCATCTCGACCTGTTGAGATAAACGGTCGACCTTCTGAGTGAGAAGCTCGATGAGAGCTGTTGGATTACATCCGCTCTCTTGCGATCCATCACCTTGTGAATTTGGACTTCCTGTATCCATGGCCCGCAAAAACAAACCAGGAAATGTAACGATAAGCTCAACCAGTAAATAACACAAAAGACCAGGAGCAGGCAGTCCTCTTCACTAAAAACATTGTTTAATTTACTTGAAGTGCGTTTATTCCAGTACACTTTTCATCGGTAACATATGTCCGACTTCTTCAGAAGTTAAAACAAGCATTAAATAACAACGGGAATTCAGCAATAAGTATGCTAACTGAATTAATTAGTGGGTTGGTCCTTTCCTTCATTCACAGTTGGTTGCTATGGTAAATCAATTACTTCAGTGTTTACCCACCACCTTATCTCATTTAACATTTAAGCAAACTCTGTAAAATTGTCTAGTAGTTGATATTGTACTAGACTACTAGGAATCCAACCCACTGGTTAGCAACCTTCTAAAGCAACAAAAAAAAAACAAATTATCAACACATATTTAAAAATACAGTTAACAAATTAAAATCATTGAAAACACCACACATAATTAGTACGCAAAATTAGTACCCCTAATTTTACAAAGCAAGTTGTACCTCAGAAAGAAGTTGACTTGATAATTAAATTTACATCACCGAACAACAGGAGGAATGGAGCCAGGAGGAAGAGGTGGTAATACTAGGGGAACCCTCTGACCAAAACTTTAATAATGGCTCAGACTGTAAAATTTTGGCCAGCAAGAGTGGCGATTTCAATGTATTTAATTATACTGACTATACCATCAGTAATGACATCATAGAATTACTTTCGAAGGGGAATACCTTTGTTCCTTCCTCCCACTTTGATTTGGCACATACCCTGATTGACCTGAAATTGTTTATTAGGAAAATCAACTTGTCACTACTGTTGGGTAATGATCTTGGCCAGAAATCTGAACTTTATGTGTCTAGTGTCTACAACCCACCATTACACCCTACCTTGCAACTATTTGAAAAAGTCACTGAAATGGACTTGAGAAACCTGAATAAACAAACAGCTAGGTTTGCTCGGGGGGGACAGAATATTTCAAACAGTGAAAGGGAGGAATTTCTGTTTTTAAGAAGGGCCCCCGTGCGTTTAATGAAACCCGACAAAGGTGGGGGTATCACAATAATGACCAACGAAGACTACAACTGTAGAATGAACCTTATACTAAATAGTGAAACTTATACTAAAGTATCCCTAAACGAAATGAATGGGGCATACCAAAGGGTTAAGGGCTTCATTGAAGAGCTTTATGTGGAATCTAGAATCGATAGGGAAACCTATATATACATTCAGCAACAAACACCTAGAACACCGGTGTTGTTCGGCATTCCTAAGATCCACAAAGATATCAACAATCCCCCCATGAGACCATTGGTGGATGGGAGGAAGAGCATTACCTACACTTGTAGTAAGGTTCTTGACAAGATTTTGCAGAAATATGTTAAAAAAGAAAGCCAAATAACTAAAGATTCATGGAGTTTTTTAGAAACTATCAATACAGTTGACTTCTATCCTGATTCTTTGTTGGTCACTATTGATGTAAAAGATCTATATTCATCTATCCCCCACGACATAGCGATAGAATGGGTTGGTGCAATGTTGGAAATTCTAAATGCACCTAACGATGAAATCCAGTTGGTGGGGGAGTTAATTGACACTATTCTTTCCTACAACTTTTTGATGTTTAACAATGAGCTATTCCATCAAAAAATTGGGGTAGCCATGGGATCCCCGAGTGGCGGGAGTATTGCCAATTTAGTCATGGCGTATTGGGAGAGGAGGAATATTTTAACAGCAGAAGCTATTTTTACGAAACTAGCTCTGTACACAAGGTTCCTTGACGACATATTTCTGATTTACAAAGGAACAGAACTAGAGATAAAAGATCTAATGTTGACTCTTAATACGTCTACTAGCTTTCTTTCGTTCACTTACAAATTTAACAAGGATAGAATAGATTATTTGGACATAGACCTAAGAAAGGACTATGTCAATAAGAGATGGCTATCTAAAATACACCGTAAAGAGACCTACTCTAACTCCATGCTGCACTATTCAAGTTGCCATCCTATGCACCAGAAGAAATCGGTGTTGAAGGGGCAGCTTGTTAGAGCAGCACGGATGATTAGTGACGATGATGACTTTATGGAAGAATGTGGTACCTTAACTCAATTTTTCCTTAAACGCGGGTACCCACCCGAGTTTGTCTTTGAAATTACGGACGAAGTTAAGCGTAAAAGAAGGTTAAAGGAATATGTCCCATTGTTAAATAACACCAATATAAATGGGGCAGGGATAAATGCATACCGGACAACGGAAGAAAATAACCTACATTTCTTTTATGGTTTCAGTTGCACATTCAACTTAGATTCACACTTTATTAGAAACATATTTTTGAAAAATTGGGAGTTCTTGTCTAATGACAATGAACTCCAAGCTATTTTACCACCAATGCCTAAAATAATATACAAACGAGGGAAAAACTTGAAGGAACTATTGGAAGGCGCTGGTCGAACATACACAACCCATTTGGGAATGTTCAAGTGCCAAATGTGCAAATATTGTAAATATATTGACGAAGGACAGAATTTTGTGATAGGGGACCAAAAGTTCCGAACACACTCTAAGTTTAATTGTAACAGCAGACTTGTGGTATACTTAGCTAAGTGCTCGTCTTGTCCAGCATTTTATATCGGGAAGACCGATAGGAGACTCAATGAGAGGATATACGAGCACTTATATAGCATTAGGAACAACAAGATGACTAATGCCTTAGCAAGGCACCATGTCGACAACATTGGCCACGAGTTTAAATTTAGAGTAATAGATCAACAAGTAAGGGACATAGGAGGAGGTTATGATTCTCTAAAACTAGAAAGGAAGGAACTGCTTTGGCAGTTACGGACTAATGCAAACCAAAAAACCTGGTATCAATGAAATGTCCTCTATTGCATGTATTCTAAAATTAAAAAACCTAGAGAGGTGAATTTGTAAATATTAAACACCAAGTATTAAGGTTACTACTTACGACATGGGGAAGGGTCACCTCAAATTTAAGAACTAACCTAGTACAACAAAATAGTTGACAGAACACATGTATTATTGAGTTGAGGGAACCAAAATTAAAAAGCCTATGAAATGTAAATTAAAAAGCCTATGAAATGTGATGTGTTTTCAGGTTAACCCTGTAAAAATTTTTTTACACTTAATAAATAAATAATAAATATGGGTCCACTCAGATTCACATTCAGTGACAACTTGTGCCTTTTAGACACAAGACGTTTGCTCCCGTTTAATTTATGCAGTAAAGAGGGGACTAAATGGCTACATGGATACAGGTGGACCTTCTTTTACAGTTCTAACATATTTTTTATGTACATTATACCTATTTTAGAAATCTTTAATTCATGACAAGCTAGTATACAAAGTGATGTAAATTTAATTATCAAGTCAACTTCTTTCTGAGGTACAACTTGCTTTGTAAAATTAGGGTACTAATTTTGCGTACTAATTATGTGTGGTGTTTTCAATGATTTTAATTTGTTAACTGTATTTTTAAATATGTGTTGATAATTTGTTTTTTTTTGTTGCTTTAGAAGGTTGCTAACCAGTGGGTTGGATTCCTAGTAGTCTAGTATAATATCAACTACTAGACAATTTTACAGAGTTTGCTTAAAAGTTAAATGAGATAAGGTGGTGGGTAAACACTGAAGTAATTGATTTACCATAGCAACCAACTGTGAATGAAGGAAAGGACCAACCCACTAATTAATTCAGTTAGCATACTTATTGCTGAATTCCCGTTGTTATTTGATGCTTGTTTTAACTTCTGAAGAAGTCGGACATATGTTACCGACGAAAAGTGTACTGGAATAAACGGACTTCAAGTAAATTAAACAACGTTTTTAGTGAAGAGGACTGCCTGCTCCTGGTCTTTTGTGTTATTTACTGGTTGAGCTTATCGTTACATAATGGTTAAGGTGTTCACCTTACAAACACAAGGTCCAGGGTTTGATTCTCAGATGGGGTAAATGACTAGGCTTAAAATGGCCCACAAAAGCAGTTAACCTAGTACTAACCTATGAACCTAAATATTGGTTTGTTACTCACCCTTTAACCTTCACTGTTTGAGGTAAGGATTTTCGCTTTAGGAAAAAAAACCCACTTGAACAAATGGTAATAAGAACGGCAAACACATTTAAAAAATATATATAGTAATAATATTTCTGATAAAGAAAAAAGGGCTTTGGAAAATATCCACTGATGTGTCATGTGGTAGTTATTTGAAACAGAATGATTATGATAATGAAGCAATCAGCAAGCTGTTTAATAAGCTTTTTCACAATAAGTATTAAACGCAAAGCCATCTTTTAAAACAACATATAGTTGCTTTATTGACAGAAGTAATTCTAAAATGTGTTATTTTGAATGAAACAAAAATGTATTTATTTATTTGTTTATTTCCATTTGATAGATTGGTGGGTGAACTGGTCCATTTACCCTTTATAATCTTCACCTGGGTAATACAAGCAGTACAAAACATAAAGCAAATAATATGATGCATGAAGTCTAAGTATACAGGTAAAAAGAATAAACTGTTAAATACATGTAGTCCAGCAGTGTACATTAGTTATCACTATTACACATTGGTTAATACATTTTCATATGTACTAATACTTATGTTGTATGTGGTAAACACGTATAACAAGATAAGACTTCAAACCAGCACAGTGTGTCTAATTAACATGTCTGTATCTATATAGCTAACAGATAATTCGTTTAGCAATATTACTCATTATCTTGAAAGAATTTGCAAATGGTTTTAGAATGTAGATGTTCTTAAAGTCTTTTTAATGTTTTCAGTGGAATTTTGAGTTTTGACGTCTGAGGCCAACTCTGTTTCAGCATTTCCTGAAATATCTGTGGCATCTTTCTGTGTTTTTCACCACTCCTTTCCAACTAACTGCTGATGATACAAGTCTACAAAAAGGGCAAAAAAATATATTTTTCTACCACAAGAAATACCTATTGTGTCTGAAAGGGTCTCTTTAACTGAATTACTTCCTTTTTATTTAGCCATTGCTATCTTATATCCTTGCTAAAATGAAGGGCTCTACTGACTTTCTGAATATTATAGAAGAAATTAAAATTGATAGATCTTATTTTGTATGCACTTTGGATATTATCTCATAACTGCAGAATATGAGCAGTTAAATATTTCTTAGAATATTCCAGATTATATTCTTCTGAGTTTAATGATTTTCTGCTAGCTCTTTTGGGGGCAGTACTCTTGAAAAAATATGTTTTATTTTAAGGGTAACTGTTTCCTCCAAACAAAAGGGATGGTGATAGGTACTAATGTTGCACTGATCTATACAGATATTCTTATGGGTAGTATGAAACATTATGCATCTATGATGAGGAGATCAACAACTTTTTAACACATCTGGAAACGTAGCTTCATTTCCTAGATGATTGCTGGCTGGGGTGGAGAAATTATCTCTTAATACACAGTTTCTGGCTAATCCAAATAATAATTATATTTGTAGTTCATTTACTGTGTCTTTTTTATTAGTTTTCTTGATGTTTTGGTTAGTAAAAATGAGGATTGGTGTATTAGGGTGACTGTTTATTTAAAAAGTCCAAAATCCAGAAATTCTTTATTATTGGCATATAGTTGCTATTAAGGGCGCATTACTAAAATACACCCCACTCTCATCTGTTACAAATACTGCCCTTGTAGTGAAAAAAAAATGATTTTGATAGGCAAGCTAATACTTTTATATATCAGTTCTATTACAGAGGATGTTAACTGAATATTATTGATAGTGCATGTAGTTTAGCTAAGAAAAAAATCTGTGTATCACATCTTTAATCATACAACTAGGGGCATATCAGCTGCCTTTCAAATATCATTAGACTTACTACAATATTTGGTACTAATATTTGTTTGATACAGAATATGCTGAAATCACATTGGTCTAATAAGTAGGTAAGGACTGATTGTTTGTAACCATATTTCCAAACATGTTCAATTTAACTATCACAGAGGACAAAACAAGCAACTAGCATTCATACATAAATGCCCCTTCATATGCCATTACAGATCTACCTAATGGCTGCCATCCTGGTGAGAATTACTCCTATTCCACTAAAATATGTAAGACTAAATATTTTACATCTGTCAATACAGAAAAAAATTGTGAACTTAAACACGGAGTCATTTGCAATACAAACTGGGTGATATGTTTGGCTTTATCTGATGGTGAAACTGGAACAGACCTCTTGCTCCTTTAAAAAGAGCAATGCCCTGTATGTAGTAAAACTCACTGACATAGACCCAGAAGTTCTCTTTTTAAACATACTGCTATGCTTCCTATGTCTAACTGTTTCACATGGATTGATAGAGTGCTTGGGAATAAAATTCAGGGAAGGAAACAAAAACTCCTTGATAATAAAGAACAACTCTCGGGTGAACTTGGGTGCCCTATTTCCACTGGACTTAAATGATAATTTTTGAATATGTATGGTATTACAAAAAAAAATTCTCACTAGTTGTGGATGGCGTTATTTTATCTTTGATCTTGTCTTTTGAATGAAGAATAACATTTTTCTCTTTGTATATGTGTGCATATGTGATTTTTTCACAGGTTTTGATTAAATACTGCTGCTATATATTTTTCTTGCTTGAGCACTTGCTTAGTATTGATTTTTATATTAGTAACACTGGGTGGAGACATTATATTATGTAATCAACTTATTGAGATAGGACAATGTTTATCTGTTATTCTCTGAATTTGCTTATTCATTATTCATTTAAATGTAATGCTTTGATAATCTTGACCATTTATCATGTGTAATATTTTATTATTTTAGATTAATTGAACATGATATAGCTTAGCTTTATGATTTTCTTTGTCTGATTAGCTGTATCCATCAGATGATTTAATTAACTGTTGTATTTAAAAGCTCTCATGTACTGCTTTACTCACAGTACTAAGAAAGCCTTTGGTTGAAATCTGAGTCTGTTGTTAGCAGTCTGCCACTGGATTTTATTAAATGCATTGCCTTGCCTATATGTTCATGCTGCCGGATCTCCCTTTTTTGTGATTATATATATATATATATATATATATATATATATATATATATATATATATATATATATATATATATATATATATATATATATATATATATGTTGTTGTCGTGTCTTTCGGCTTTTCCCGGTTAGGGGTCGCCACAGTGGAACTCCGGTCCGCTAATGATTGACAGTAGATTTTTACATGCCGAGTTGCCGGCCCTGATGCACAACCTTCAACGAAGGTACGCCCATTCACGCATGTCTCCATGCAGAAGACGCTCTAGCTGAGAATCGAACAACCGTAACATAATGAGTTGGCATTGGTCCTTATAGATTGGGCAAATATATATATATATATATATATATATATATATATATATATATATATATATATATGTGTGTGTGTGTGTGTGTGTGTGTGTGTGTGTGCGAGCGCGCGCATACGCATGTGTGTTTGTTGTATAGTATAGCTAATGAGCAATTACACTATAGAGAGTATTATAAAAGTCTTATAACTTTTTTCTGGTTACAACAGGTAGACTGTGTGGGGTTTGTTAAGGAGAATTGGTAGCTTCTGTAGGGCTTTATGACCACAAAAATGTTGAAAATCACCGGTCTTGACTGTAACACTGAGGTATATATATATATATATATATATATATATATATATATATATATACTATATATATATATATATATATATATATATATATATATATATGTATACACACACACACACACACACACACATATATATATATATATATATATATATATATATATATATATATATATATATATTTGCCCAATCTATAAGGACCAATGCCAACTCATTATGTTACGGTTGTTATAGGTTCATAGGTTGGTACTGGGCTATCTGCCCGAAGGCATATATTAGCCCAGTCACGTTGTGCGGTATTCACCACCCCTTTAGTAGTTCCCTAGACCCTTGTACTAGCAGCTAGTACCCTTGGCCCCTATCTAGTAGTGCTGTTGGTGTGATCCCCGGTGTGAACTTTCTGTTATCCATCCACTCATCAAGGTTCCTCTTGAAGAGTGATAGTGAGGGGCTCTGTCTTATGTAGATTGGGACCCTGTTCCATAGTAAGGGAAGTCTCTGCGAAGGGAATCTATCCCTCCAGTATGTTCCATTCATTGTTGTGTTGAGGTTTATATTCCTAGAGCGTGTAGCTCGAGTAGATTTGGTTTTGCTAAGATGGAGCATGTTCAACAATTCTGGGTTGGACATGGCTCTGTACGTTAGACAGAGATCGCCTCTGAGAAAGCAGTATGCAACAGAGAACAGTCTTAGCTTTTTCAATCATGCTGCATAGGGCAACTGTTTGAGGCCAGTAATCCTCTTGGTTAGGTACCTCTGTGGTCTTGCCAGCTGCTGGAGATGTCTAGCCAGGTACATTCCAATTGGTGCATTGTACTCAATAATGGGTCTGATGAGGGAAGAGTAGAGGGGCACCATTACATCCTTAGATCTTGATGCAAATCCTTTTGTGATCAGATGGGTCACATAGAAGGATTTTCTAACCACTTTGGCAACATGGTTATCAAAGGAAAGCTGACTATCTACTTGGGTCCCTAGATCCCTTATTTCTTCTTTAGATTTCAGGGGATTACCTCCTATGTTGTAGTTTGCGGGTACTCTGTTTTTTCCAAAGGGGATTACTACGCATTTTTCTGCATTTAGTTTGAGACCATGGCTTTGACACCATGCATCAGTCTCATTTAGGCCCTTCTGGAGGATCTCCATGTCGGCCGGAGACTCTATTATAGCACCCAGTTTGCAGTTATATAACAAAGCCTATACAAATGCTTGAACAGAAGTATTTACAAATCCAATATTTTATCGATGGACTGGCATAACATATGTTGATGAAGTACAGGTGATTGAGTGTGTCTGTAGGGGATGTGCCAGCAATGATATATGCACTATTCCAGTCCTAAAAAATTTTAAAGGCAGTGGGCAACAGAGGTATGCAGCATCATCCAAAGTGCCCTATATGACTCATCCAATGCATACAAAGTTGGTCTAATTGTTGCTGCTGTAGTGATAAATCATGACTCACTGAATGGAAAGGAAGGGAAAGAAATCAGGAGAGGGATTAAAGTTAACACTTTGTACCAATTAAGTGGGCATGTTACTAAATTAAATTGAGACATAATATTTCTAGCATCTTTTCTGTTTGAATTAATCCTTCAAAATTAGTGAGTTGTTAACCCATGTAAAGTGCATGATGTGTTTCTTGGTACATGATATCAGTGTCACTGTATCAGGTACAGAGATAATTCAGCTTTGAGGTCATTTTTCTTTCTAAAACTGTGAATTGTACCCACTTATTACTTTAAGATAACATATGTCATAAGTCTTATTAATGTATTGTGAAAATTATTTTGTTAGTAAAAGAATAAAGAATAACCCTACCTAGAACAAGGAATTGCTATGCTATGTTACTTATAATGTCAAGAGGCTTAATAAATAAAGAAATAAGGTTAGAAAAGACAGATGTGACATAACCTTCTTGAAGTGTACATTTTAACTGAATTATCTGTATGCATTTTATAGTACATGACATACAAATCACTTTACCTAGCTCATTAGTCTTAATGCTATATATCCATATGCATTTGGATATATATCTAACGTTAGAAAATATGTAGGAGAATGAGTGCTTTAAGTTATACTGAACAAAAAAACATTGGCTTTTTATATCAGAATCAAAATTCTATACATCTTTTAGGCACAGTGAAACTTCAGTTCCTGGAATCATGTTTAACTCTGTAACAATCCACATATCTATGCCTGAAAAATTTAATAGGACTATTTACAATGGAATTTACATTGAACTTCTAGTTCTCCTTTTGATACAAATCTTTTTGCATAACATATTTACTTGCAGACACAGCTTTAGGAGTTCCTCTGCTGTTCTTGACTCTTATACCTTTTACATCCTCTGTCTTCTTGCAGAAGGACTGCTTGTGAAATACTTACACTTCTTTCTGTGACACTGGCATTGAGATATTTGTCTTGCACAGATGTTTATAATTTCTACATATTACAATATTAACCAGGGACAATAAAGTATCTGCATTTGGCTGACTTATATTCAGCTTCAAGCTGTAGGCTTTCTAATTCTTTTGGATCCTTACTTGTTTGACAGTGTGTAACAATGTTAGTTTTCTGTTTTGTGTTAACAATATTTGTCTCTGTTGAATTCTCTCCTTAAATACCTCTACTTTATGTTGATTTTTCAGCAAATAGTTGAATTGGTAGTCTGCTGTTCTACCTACTGCCTAAATACAGTTACCAAATAGTTGAAATAGGTAGTCTACTGTTCATCCTAATGGCTGTCTGAATAGAGACACGATAAGTCATCAAGTAAAGGAGTGTAGTATTGTTGAAACTGAATTCATCCTCAAGTCTTGTTGAGTACCTCGTGAGGTGGACCATGTTCTTCACAAAATCTCACCAAGACAGCACTGATATATAGACTGTATTTATATAGCATATATCATGGACAGAACTAGGTTAAAAATGAAAAAAGAGAGTTGGGTGCACAAGACCTAGTATTAAAAAGTGCCCAATCCTGGTAGGCACACTGGTGCCAGGACTGGAAAAGATGAGCCAAAAAAAGAAGAAATGCATACATTTTGGAGACGTATCTGTGTAGATCCTGTGGAACACAACAAAGATGATAAATGGATAGAAGAAGTAAAGAAAGAATAAGAAATTTAAAGATATAGGATATGAAATGAGATGAAGTAACAGCCAGAGAGATTGAAACAAAGTTAAGGAAAGCCTCTAACTGGAAAACCCCAGGCCCAGATGCAGTACCTAACTTTTGGTTAAAAGTATTAACATCTTTGCACAAAGATTTAGCTATGAGTAAAAACTATTTATAAGCACACTCCAAACAGACACCAACCTCGCTAACAACAGGAAAAACAATGCTCCTACTTAAGAATGAACCTGCAAGCTACCCTAAAAGTTATAGGCCAATAACTTGCCTTCTGACAAAGTATAAACTGTACATGGGAATTGATGCTGCCAGAGTTTATAGTCATTTAGAAGAAAACTCAATTATGGCAGTAGAACAAAATGGCAATAAAAGAAAGTCATATGGAACAAAGGATCATTTGTTGTTAAATAAAATCATAGTGGAGAACTGTAAAAAGGGGAAGAATCTAAACATGGCATGGCTTGACTACAAAAAAGCATTTTATAGTATCCCACATTCATGGATAAAAGAGTGCTTAAAAATGTATAAGATACACCCTGCACTGATTGACTACATTACAATGACCATAAAACAGTGGCAGATCACTTTGCAATTAAGCCATGATGAAGGACAAATTATTACCCAGGGATAAAAATTCAAAGGGGGAAAAATCAGTGTATACCAAGATTATATATTCGCCATTCTGAAGGAGGGATGGGCCTCCTTGAAATTGATTACATGCATAGATCTGCAATCTTGGGACTCCACACATATCTGCTGACCTCACAAGACCCAAACGTAGTGAAAGTTTTGAAACATGACTTCTCTGCTTAATTTAGCAGAAGCATATCGGAGTCAAGCAGGAATGTAAACCAAACCAGAAGCAGATAAAAATCAGGCAGCAAATGAATGTGCCAAAAAACAAAAGAAATAATATAAGATGAAGGACCAGATGAGAAGGAGAGAAATGTAGAAAATGCATAAATATAGTTGCAAGTATAGAAAACTTCTGGAAGAACCTCATGTTGATCAGGAACAAACTCAGGAATGGTTAAGGAGAAGCAAATTCAAACCAAGAGATGAAAGGCTAAAATTGGAGGTCCAAGATAGTGGGCTACATACACGCTGGTTTACAAAGTCCATTGAACATACAGGAGAAACAGACAAATGTAGGTTTTGTAAAACCGAATTGGAAACAGTCGCACACCTAGTTGCTGGCTGTGACATACTAATGGCAGAAGGACTGTATACTGAAAGGCATAATAATGTAGCAAGACTGTTGCACTGGAGATTGTGCAAACATTATGGTACTGAAGTGGATGAAAAACACTGGAAACATGAGCCACAAAGCATCATAGAAAATGATGAAGTTTATATCACATGGGATCACCCATTACCAACAGTTCAAAAGATAGATGCTAGAAAACTAGATATAGTGGTCCAAGAAAAGGAGACAGAAGTAGCATTGATCATTGAAATCGCCACACTCAATGACTACAGTGTGTTGCGTACAGAGAGACACAAAGTCATAAAATATCAGGATCTGCCAGCAGAAACGAGAGCAATGTGGAAGAAAGATACCCAGACAGTTCCAATAGTTGTAGGAGCAATGGGTCTTATAAAGAGAATCTGCAATCATATTTAGATATGTTAACAGTCCATGTAACCCCATACAAATTGCAGAAGGAGTCATTACTGGGCACATTTCGGATGCTGCGAAGAGCACTTTTGGCTGACATCAAAGATTGAAACAATAGTAATTTCATGAACTTTAATCGTACTTTGACGTAGGAATGGAGTCCATTTCTGCCATGGTATTGGAAACCCAAAAGAGTTGGAGAAATTAAAAAGATTGAAATAGGTAGTCTACATTTCAACCTTCTGCCTAATAATAGTTACCGGATAGTTGAATTAGGTAGTGTGCTCTACAACCTTCTGCCTAATAGCTGAGCTGGTGAAAGACGCATCTTCCAATAGTGCATTCTTATGTTCCAGAACTGCAAAATGACAACCTTCATAGCTTTTCCTGCTGTTTTTGCTTATGAGCTTCTTCACTATTAAGATGTACTCAACTTGTCTGTTGGAGTTTGAATGGTGTGGAAGGGATGTTATATATCTGTATTCCCTTTCATGCACAAATCTTCTGAATTCTTGACCTGTGTGTTGTGGAGTTTGAAAATAAGTAGCATTCTGGTACTGAGAGGCTAGACTTTAATGCACTAATCACGCCTGCCCTTGTGTCTCACTTTGATTAGATCAGGGAACTTGGAGTAATAATCCACTCACATGAGACACATGCCGTCTTTGAACTGGAAAAAAATGTGCCTACTTGGATCTATGCATAATCTAAAACTGGGCATGCTAGCATTTCTTCCTTTGTGCTGTTTTTATGGTATGAATTGTAAGTAGTACAACTCTATAGTTTCTACTTGAGTTGTTCTTAACCAAAATGTCTTATCTCTTGGTCTTTCTTCATATTTTGCTTATTCCAGATGTGATTCATGAATACCCTCAAGCCTTTCTTTTCTCACTGGACTGGGAACTTTTTCTTAGCCTTGACAATTAAGCCTTGACTGCCACATGTTTTTTCTTTGAAAGAAAAGTATGACTGAATGTGTTTCCTTAATGATGATGGTATCAGCACCTCTTTTAACTTTTTTCTTCAGTAATGAGTAAATATGGTATTATCCAAAAATTTATAGTTTTTTTGGCAATCAAGTTTTTATGTTAAATATACTCTGCTTAACATACCTGCTATGTGTAGTTCCTTGCCTGGCCTGTATTTCACTTTCAGATTATACTTTTGCAGCTGTAGTAATATACTGTGCAGATCTGGAGATGTCTTACACATAGACTTCTGGAATATGCTTTGTAGCACTTCTAATTACTTTATCTCCCTTCTTGACCTAACATCTCATGGCATGTTGCACTGCTGTCTTTGCAATGACATCAGTTGTTTAGATAAACTGATGTCTGTGAGTATTTGCCAAACTCTCCTTATTACTGACATGATCATTACGAAAATGGAATCATAAGCATTCCACGGAAGTGAGATTGTTTTTTCTTTATATTGATATTTACTCCCTCTCTCTCTCTCTCTCTCTATATATATATATATATATATATATATATATACTTACTCAAAAGCAGATAGGCAGTTCTGAGAACATGGTTAATAATATACATTACTACAACAATGACAAGTCTTCTTTTTTGAATAAATAAAACTGGCAATCACAGCAGAACTTGGGAGCAAATAGTAGAACATCAAATGCTGTCTTAATTGAGGAAGTGATAGGCCTGCTGTGTGTAAGTGAAGTAAAAGTTCTTGATTAAACAGAAATGAGTGCACAGTAATGACTATTGTTTGTTAACACATTGGTGGTCAGAGAGTAACACATCAAAGGTTGCTTCCATTGAGGAAGTAATACATTTGTAGTGGAGGAATTGAACCAAGGCTCCTGATCATAACAAAATGACTATACAATGTAGGTTATTGCCCCATATAACACAGTGGCCACATAGTATCACATCAAATGCTGTCTTGGGTATTGCTGAATATATTTGCTATGTAAATAATAAAATGATTCCAAATTGTTTTGTAACAACCATACAACACTGGGATCTTTCTAACAATGCATTAGAATGAGACAGCAACACATTGAAGCCTGCTTTCAGAAAAAAAAACAATCGATTTATTGAAAATGATCAATATAATCTGGTGTTTCTGATTATACTGTAACAACTCTATAGTACAGGCAATGCTTGAGAAACACTGGCGTTTCACCTTCTTTATAATCTTTGTATCTCTCAATACAATACTCAGCCAGTCATTTAACCTCTTTTTTGCAGATCTGTCTTCTAAGCTGTCTTCTAATTTTTGCAGGTATTTTACCCCATTGTTGACCATCAGCCCCTTTCAGGCCAAGTAAAAAATTAATTCCCCTTCAATTTCTCCACAGCCCAGCCCAGCTACACAGATTGGGATACATGCTAAGTAGAGACATATAATGGGATGTGTGTGGAGGATGTCTACTCACTTTCTGCAGGGAGCACATCCACCAAGCAGCCATGGTCTTCCATTGAGAGCACAAAAATTGGTCTCTCCCTGGTCTCCTACAAGGAGACTGCACATCCTAATGTGTCCTTGAGTGCATGCATACCACTCTTATCTCCCTAGGAAAGGTGACTGGACAATGCCCTTCAGTTGCCCCCTCTCTGCCTGGCATTCCAGTGCCTGGGCCACTAACTGAATCCTAACCACCTGGGGTCCATCCCTCCATACAATGGAAAACTGCAACATATTTTTCTCCTCAAGTATTTGCCTGTTGTTTTTGGAAATTTCTTGTTGTGTAAATTGCTTCATATTTTCACTTCCATTAGTTACGTGTTATTTTTAGAAAAAATGTTTATTCTAAAGCTAATGTCTCTCTGTTGCTGTCTAACCTATATTTGTCTCCCTAGTATATATTTAGTTAGAATAAGATTTTTTTACTAGATCTAAGAAAAAAAAATCAAGACCAGTCTTCAAATAAACTAATGGTATAGCTATTTATTCATTGATATCTTATACCGCACCCACTAGGGAAATGTTTTAATTTAGAAACTATCAGTCATCTTCTTCTATTTCATTTTTGAACTTAAATTGAAGTGCTGTCTATGTTGAGGGAGGCAGTGAAAGCTTTACCTTGAACACACTGTCTAGTCAATTTCTGATTGATTTCTGTCTTATCTTGAGTGCATCTGGTTCCTTCCGTCAGACTACTTTGGCTCCACCAAGAAGAGCCACCATTCTCTGCACAACCCACCCTACACCTGAGATCTGCTTCTCCTTAGCTGAAACAGCTGCTAGTGGAAAAAAATTACAGCCTCACAGATGTCCATGGAAAATCACCATTTATCTTAGTTTCCTAACTTTCTCTTATTTTTAAACTGTTAAGCTTCATAGGTTTATAGGTTCATATGATGATACTAGGCTATTGGCCCAGAGGCCCTTATAAGCCTAGCCAAGAATTTTGCCCATGTTCCCTCAAAGCTTAGAAACCAAGCCTTTTGCTAAATATAAAGGTAGTAATCTATTCATCTCTTTGTTTATATAAACTTTTTTAAAGCATTCAGTTCATAATAACAGACTCCCCAACAGCTACAATATTATGAACTGACTCATTTCATACAGCCCTTTTTTTGCTTTTCCAATCCTGTATACAGAGTAACTCTTGGTTTGTTATGCATTCAACTAATTTATTTCTTATATAACAACCAACGATTGAAAAAACAGCTCCCCTGAATGAAACACCACGATCCACAGTATCCAAATCCTTTATTGAGTGAAGTACATAAGCAATAGGTTAAGCGCTTTCATCTACTCAACGTAGATTTCTTCAGAACAACTTACATACTCAATACTACACTTTAAATACTTTCTAAAAGCCTGCCAAAAAAACTTTATGAATTATATAAACATGTACAGAAAGATAGATGTAGACGTAATTGGAGTTCTACTGACGAGGCTATCTTAACTACACTTTGTGATATTTACAATATCAGAATCATGACACCTAACAAAGGGGGAGGTGTAGTCTTGTTTGATATGGACACTTATATACAAAGAATATTTGATATTTTGAATACATCAGACCAATACGAGGTTTCCTCGCTAAATCAGATTAATATAGCCCATAGAAGGATTGACTTATATCTGGAAGAGTTTTTATTGGATGAACGTATTACTCAGGATTTATACAACTTTTTAAAGGTTGAATACCCCACTTTAGCAACTATCACGGGGATACCCAAAGTACGCAAAAACATTCATGACCCCCCATTTAGACCTATTATTTCTGGAAGTCGTAGCAAAACCTTCCCTTTTGGCAAGGTAGTTGATCAATGGTTAAAACATATTTATCCGAAGATATCACATTTAATCAAAGATTCTTAGGAATTTCTTGGGAAGTTCAAACATGAATTATGGAATATGGATTTACTTTTTGTTACAATTGATATAAAAGATTTATTTTCATGTATACCTAGGACGGAAGGTATGAATAGGTTTATTAACAGTCTGAACAAGCATAGTGGACTAGAATGGGATAAGATAGGCCTCCTATCTGAATTTATGAACCTGGTTCTTGACAACAACTATATTTTATTTGAAGGAGAGTACTACAAACAAATATCAGGGGTCGCTATGGGGGCAGCATGTGCCCCCATTTATGCAAATATGGTTCTCTTAGATTGGGAGGAGGAATACATCCTATATACACCATGGATGGAGCAAATGGCTTGTTATGTCAGGTATTTGGATGATTTATTTATTTTATGGACAGGAAAGGAGAAGAATCTGATACGATTTATAGAATATATTAATGGAACTACTTCCTATTTACAATTTACACATAATACTAGTAAGGTAGGTATCAATTACTTAGATGCATACATTTTTAGTGATGGAACTACTTTCCAGTCTAAGATATACAGGAAAGACACTTTCTGTAATGCCTATCTGGAATACTCAAGTAATCATCCATATATGCAGAAAAAAAGTATATTGAAAGGGCAGTGTATTAGGGCAGCTAGAATGACTTCCAGAAAGGATGACATGATTGAAGAAATGAAATTTATTGGCCAATTGTTTAGTCAAAGGGGCTATCCATCATCAATGGTTAAGGATGTCACTGAATATGTGACTAATGAATGGGGAAATAAATATCCACCCTTATTGGGGAGGGAATTTTCACCACACAATCAGGTTAATAAAAAACAAATAGGAGATAATTATCATAAGGCCTATATACTACAGTATGGACAACATGTGGGAGAAATCAGGAATATTCTGGAGACCAACTGGAATATACTAACTTGTGACGAAGGGATTAGTGATAAAATAGGAGATAAACCTACCTTCGTCTACAAAACAGGGATGAATTTAAAGAGAACGATCGAAGTTAAAACTAATAATCATTATAATGATGGGAATAAAAGTGTGACAGGGACTAAGCCATGTGGACACTGTAATCAACGCTCATTTATTTTACAGACTGACAGTCTGCATCTGGACAATAACATCAAAAGTAAAATATTTTTCAAAAAAGGAAACTGTCAGACCCAACATATAGTATATCTGGGAAAATGTATGTCTTGTCCTAGTTTTTATGTTGGGAAAACTGACAGATGGTTACGCAATAGAATATATGACCATACATACTGCATTAAGAAGAAGGACAAGAATAATGCATTATATAGGCACCTGGTAGAGAGTGAGGGCTGTAATTCATTCAAATTTGCCATTCTAGAAGTGGTTAGGAACAACCCTAGGGGGTGTGATATCAAATCTATCCTAGGGGAGAAAGAGATTCAATGGCAGATTAGACTGAATGCAGCCAGTCCACCAGGCATCAATGAGTATATTCCCACCAAACCTTTATTAAGAAATTAAGCTATGGTATATGAATGAATTTATGTTGTTCGTTAGTCCTTTATGTATACATTTTATCAATTTAATATATAGGAATATATTATCTTTATTAGTAAGGATTTTTATCGCATTCAAATTTATGAAGGTTTTAGTATTATATTAATGAATTTTATTTAATTATATAATTATTCATCAGTTTATATGATAAAAATGAGATTGTTGTTTTGTGCTTTTCAATTTTAATGAATGCTTGATTGGTTAGGTAATTAGATAATTAGTTTTTTTTGGCGGGCTTTTAGAAAGTATTTAAAGTGTAGTATTGAGTATGTAAGTTGTTCTGAAGAAATCTGCGTTGAGTAGATGAAAGCGCTTAACCTATTGCTTATGTACTTCGCTCAATAAAGGATTTGGATACTGTGGATCGTGGTGTTTCATTCAGGGGAGCTGTTTTTTCGATCGTTGGTTGTTTTATTGCTGGATCCCTGGATACATTCTTGTGAGTTATTTCTTATATACTTATTCTTTATTTATATAGTAAACACTAAACGCAACCTCTCCCTTCTAACACAGAGCTATTACTGTACTCTATTATAGATGTACACAAATAACATGCAATTTAAGTGAGGAAATCTTTTTAAAAATGTAAACCATTCCACATGCAGTCACTTGTTGTTTTCCACCTTTTTTTCCTTTGTAGATAAAACATAAAGTGAAATCAGTGTGTCAGCTGTCTTAATAGTTTAACACAATCGATATAGGTCAAACCTACTTGCACTGCCTCTCATGCATCAGCATTTCGAATACTTAATTGCAATATAATGAAAGTAATACTTTGCAGTTCACCTTTTTTTTTTCCAGAATCTTCACTTTATCTTTCATCTTCCTTTTGATCTTCATTACGTCTTATCACCAACATCTGGATCAAATCCAAGCTCTCATAATTCTTCTGGTCAGTTCATAGGCTTCTCTCTTTCATACATTTTCTTTTGAAACAGTGGGAATTGATTCACTGGCATTGTGTCTCCCTGGCCCCATTACTGGGAACTGATTCACTGACATAGACACTCCCTGGCCCCATTACTGGGAATTGATTCATTGACATAGTCTTTCCCTGGCCTCGTTACTGGGAATTGATTCACTGACACACTGTCTCCCTGACCCTGTTACTGGTACAAGACTAAGAAACCAAATCTGCTTCATTTTACTGGTTTGTTTTATATTGACCACACTGTTTTATATTTTCCACACTACCTGCTTTGCTTCCATGCATATTTTTGATCTCCCAAGAAAAAAAATCTAAAAAACTGTTGGCTATAACAGTTTGAATCTCAGTCCCGCCTAGCAACATCTCTGATTGCTGGGATGAATTTACTTTTTCTTTGCCTACTGCACATCATTTAGTCATTTTCCATGAAAACTGATGTCAGTAACTTTCAAAATCCTTTTCCTTCTACCATGATATTTTCAGGAGTATCTCCTTCTACTGGTACATTTGCCTGCCACAAGCTTATTCTCAAACAAAATTTGTACTTCTCCCTTTTTACCAACTTTTCCCTAATTTTCTTTTTTCTTTTCTGACATTCAGGTATTATACTTACTGGTCTGTAGCTAAATTAATCAAAAGCAATATTTTTTAATAGATTGTTTGCTAAACTTTCAGGTTTCACCCCAGGAGAGTGCCAGTTAATATGTTGGTCAGTTAGTTTCCAACTTGGAATAGCATTATAATCTTGTGTTGAGCTATTGCACTGTTACTTTAGGTAATAATACCTTTTTATCTGCTGTTTATATGGATGTTGCTTTACAAGAGAAAGCAAACTTTTTGTTCTAGGTAGTGTTAATAAATGGATAGAAAGAGGAAGAAGCATAACTGGTTCAGTCAGCACCCTGGAACCAATACCACACCCCCTCAGCTCTTCAAGGGAAGAGCAAAAAAAGGACTTTATTTTAATAAGCCAATCACTACATAGTAATTGATCAGCTCATAAATCTACACACTGCAACTTTTCCAATGAAAAGCAAACAACCGATGTTCCTTCTACTGGTACACCAAACAGGAGACCAGATGCAAGTTGCAAGACACCTCCCCCGCCCCAGCCATTCAGGTCCTGCTTCTGTGCCCTGCAGCCCTGCCCATAACTTTCATTCGTGTTATATTAAAAAAAAAAATCTTCTTTTAAACTGTAGCAAACTGCTATAAAATAGTAAACAGCTGCTACAATTTGTACCCTGTCTGCAAAGAGTGCTACAGGGCTCATGTTTCAGAAAAAAAATCTTCTTTTTAAGCTGCAGCAAACTACTTGCTACAAATGCTGCAAACAGTTGCTACAGTTTAAACACTGCCAAACTAAGCATTACCATGCTTATGTTTCAGTTAAAAAAATTCTACTTTTTAAACTGCAGCAAACTGTTTGTTACAAATGTAGCAAACAGCTGCTACAGCTTAAACCCTATTTGCACAGAATGCTCATGTTTTAGTTGAACAAAAAAAATCTGTCTTCTCATGTGCTGTTGCAATTCATATAATGGAAAGAGAAAACATTGTCTTATGTGCTGGGAGTTTTCTTGAAGTATTTGGCAGAGATACCACCATGTTCCACTTTCACAAAACTTGTGTGGGGAACACAGGTAACACACACACTCCCAAGGAGATTGGGAGATAGAATAGAAGATGTGGGGTATGGATGAAGAAGAGAGACACACATAAGACATATGTTGGAATAAGAAAATATGAAGGCAAGTCAGAGGGGCATGGCAATGTTCTTTTTTTTCTGGAAATATGTCCCTTTTTTTTTTTTTTTAAGAATCGAAGGAAAGATAAAGATATGGAAAGAAGATGAGAAGGCCATCACAGCAGGTATACCTATAGAACAAATATCACAGTACATCACAGACAATGGCTGAAAAAAACAATGTGAACAGATAAGTTACACAGACAGCACACTGCACAACAAGGGCAATGGAAAGTTGTCAAACGGGGGTGGGGGGTGGGATGCATACCAGCCATAGTGAAATACATAAAAAGATATCTACCTATACACTATCATATTAAGCCATGTTGAACACTGTGTTGGCAGTCATACCACCGGCATGTGTAAGACCAATGATAGTTGTGTGTTGTATGGTAATAAATTAGGATCAGAGTACACAATGGATAAATAAACACATATCCAAGTAGTCTGTCAGCACTGCAAGTGTAAGCCAAGCAACATCACAGATGAGGAAAAAGCAGATCTAGGAAAGCTACATAACTCCAGCAGAGGACAGAACCAAACCTATGACTGTGCACTTGAAAGGCAAACAACCAAGCACAGTGACAAACAGCAGTACTGCAGAAAAACAGCAAAATGGCTGCTAAGTACACAAGTACTTGTACACAACCCAAACAAACATGTAATGCAATGCATACATGTGGCACAGAAATGCCATGTCAAAGGTGGCACACAGATATAGGTGTATATGTATGACTGCTAGTGGCCTAAATGGAACATACATGAAAGCAATGTCAGTACACATACACACACACACCAATGCCATGTAACAATATTTGCACAAATCTAATACTACAGCTTAAAAAAATATAATGTTGTGCACATGGATTTCAGCAATGTACACTGGTTAACACACAAGTATAATGAGAACAAAGATGCATTGCAAACAGTAGCCAGTGACTTGTGTGCAGATGTCCTGCATCTGTAAAATAGCCATATATTTGGCATGTGTTCACCATGTCAACAACGTAATACATGACAATGGGGAATAATTACAACAAAGGCTAACATATCTGCAAAATATATTACTTAAATATGAAGGCAGAAGGGAGGTGGACAACCTGGGCCCTCATCAAAGAAAGTAATGATAAAACATGACAACAAGGAAGGTTATACATTGCAAATGCCTGTGTACACCACACAAGGTACTGTCGAGGCCAAGTCAAAATACATTTAAGCAAATTGCAAATGTATGTTACATGGGCAGACTGCACTGCTGATGTCCAGCAAAATGGGCATGTATAACTCATAAATACACTGTAATGTGCAATCATATAACATCAACAGGCATAGGTAAGCAAGCTTAGAATTTCAGTGATATACACATATACTGTCATGTCAATGTGGAAGAAACAACCGCGGGTGTATGTCACTCACCCTACTCATTGCTGAGCAGAGGACACTCCTGTGAGCATCATTACAGCACATCAATGATAGATCAATGAATGTTCACTTTAAAGGTATGATGGCATTTCAGCAAGGATCAGAATATGTACAGACACGTACAATCATTTGTGTGCAAATATTGCTGGAAGTTGAAAACTTATGTGAATAAGGAATCAATGTGGAAATGTAACATAAAGCAAACATGGCATACTGAATTGTTATTGAATAAATTATCTTTACCATGGTGTATATATCGATGTTAAATTGGTGTTCAATGCAGTCAGAAAAGGAGGACCGCCCATAGGTACAGCATACCTTTATATGACCCCACATGGTATGAGCATTGCCAACACATGGCACACAACAACAACACATCATGCCAGTGGGACAGCATGACAACTGTCATGCAAAACACATGGGCAATGACATGTCCTTCTGCTGCTCATATATGATATGGCAATACACAAATCTGAATCATACCACTGTGGTAGTGCTGGACTATGGACAACATCTGCTGTCTGTCAGCTTCCCACAGAAAACCACATGTTTACAGGGTAATTGCTGCAACATTAGCTGCAGGTTAACTACCACAATGCATGGACAACTGAATGTGGTAGGAAAGTGTAATGTGTAAATGTGTTATGAATACATTGAAATATAATTAAATGTCACATGATGATATCTGCATGGTATGTTTGCACATGTAACATATAAGTCTGGCAGCCTCATGTTTTGCATGCACAAGAGTGTATATATATATATATATATATATATATATATATATATATATATATATAGACACACACACACACACACACACACACACACACACACACACACACAGACAATACTTACAGATCTGAGGGACTTTCCTGATGGGAATGATCATCAAGATCAATCTCTCTGGCTGCCTCCCTGAATGAGGCACTCATAACCCATGCCATGTCCTGGAAAAAATTCTCCATCATTTCCTTCATCTGTGTTTGAAACACATCGGTTATAACCTCCCAGATCTCCTCCCAATAATCTTCTCTCCATTGTTCCTGGCATCATCTCCTCTGGGGTGCAGCAGACATAATGGCTCATGCATGTGTGGGTCCAGCTTCCTCATCATCATCCTCATTATCATTGTGGTTGTCATCATCTGCCATGCACTCATCATCTATGTCTGATTGGCAATCATCCACAGGTCTCATGGTCTGTCAAAAAGAATTGCAAAACAGGACAGAAATTACTTATGCATACCTGATACTACCTGTCTGCTTAACATACTCACTGTGACACAATGAACAGGTATGGAAGAGTCCTCATGAAATGTTAAAATACATTATGATCATAGTCCAGTGTACCACCAAATGTGATGTATGTCAGTAGTCAGAATCATAACAGTGAAAAGTAAATGTTTATCATGCTGGACATTCCCAAGATTATCATAGCTTACCTTAAAATGGAACTGATGTGGAGATCTACAGTCTAACATACATTAATTAACATTCCATCCACATCTGATTCTGCAAATACAAATATGAGACTGAAGGTGTAGCAGCATACAACAAAGTTCTTATTCAAAACACAGTTCAGTTTGAAATAGTGCAAACATTAGCAAATAGCACAATTATAATCAATATAATTTTTATAGTAGATGGCTCCTCATATACACAATACCATCCCTATGTCATATTATCTATACTTATGGACATACCCAATAACAGAACATGTCAGTGAGACTGTATCCATCAGGCAATGTGAGCAGTTCAGTCAAGTCGAAGCAATGGCATGCATAACACAGCTTACCAGTGGGAATCAGGACATGAGTTGAATATTTGATTACTGCCCAGCATAATGCAAGCACATGCAACATATCCTGACATTTGAATGGAATCATGCCTGACCCTGCCTCATACCACATTACTGTGACTGTAATTTGACAACGTAAGTGCTTGTAAACATCAAGATAACATTATTATTGGGACGTGCACTGTTTAATAATGTTGTCTTCCTCAATACACTGTCCAGATGAGTATCTGACAGCTTGTCATTATTTCCATTCTCTTTCCCTTGCATGTGTTCCCACAGCATGTCTGTGTGTCAATGTAAGTTTGTAGTCCCTACATACAATGAGTCATATGAACAGCCATCAAGTAACACTGTTAAAAGGAAGACAAAGTGAGATGACAATATTATGGAAAGTATGCAACCCATATGACAAACATCTGAGACAGGCAGCAAGGTAATTGGCTGAACCCACATCAATATAAGGTATACAACAGTAACACATAATTATAATTTTCAGTCATAAGCACAGTCACAGCCTGTAACACATGAGAATCTAGTATATGTTGTATGAACAGTATTGTATATCTACATCTATATGTATGATATACCTACAATTATTAGCAAACAGTAGCCTACAAAAACCTATAAATAGATGCTTGGTGCCAGAGCCATGGGCTCAAGCTCAATGCCATGAAATGTATAGTTATCCCCTTTGGGAAAAAACATGTACCTGTGAATTACCATATAGGTGGCAGTACACTAAACACCGAAAGTTTGATAAGAGACTTAGGGACACAGGTGGACAGTGGTCTCACCTTCAATAACCACATTGCCACAACAGTCAGGAAATCCTTTTATGATGCACACCTCATCACTAAGGGCTTTTCATCCAGAAAAAAGGAGGTAATTGTCCCACTGTACTCATCCCTCATTAGACCCATTATAGAATACAATGCCCCATTTGGTATGTACCTCTCTAGACATCTGCAACAACTGGAAAGGCCGCAGAAATACCTCACTAAAAGAATCACAGGCCTAAAGCAGATGCCCTACGCTGACTGCCATAAAAAGCTCCAGCTATACTCTGTTGCATATCGTCTACTCAGAGGTGATCTCTGCTTAACATACAAGGCCATGTCAAACCCAGAGCTGTTGGACATGATACACTTAAATAAATCCCAATCCCTCAGAGCCACACGCTCCAGGGATCTAAACCTTGTCATCAAAATAAACAAAACATGCTGGAGGGATAGGTTTCTGACCCAGAGACTCCCCAGACTCTGGAATAGATTGCCTATACATGTCAAGCAGAGTGCCTCTTTGGCCCTCTTCAAAAGGAACCTTGGCAGTTGTATAGGAGAAAGGAAATTCACCCCAGGGATCACATCAGTCACCCTGCTAGACAGGGGTCAAGGAAGGTAAGCAGTGTGGGAAGAAATAGCCAGGGAATTGTTATGACTAGGCTTGTATAGGCCCTAGGGCTGATAGCCTAGTACTAATCTATGAACCTATAATCTATGAACCTCTATGAACCCAAAATGCAAACATTCTGATAATGTTTACTGATTATGGCATGTTATAAAGAAATGCCTACCTGCACAAGTATCCACAAACACAAGATATAAGTGCATTGTAACAGAAACACCTTAAGTGCTGTAGGCAGATGGAGTATCTATGCTGAACTGAAGGGCTTGTCACACAGTCTGTAAATACTGTGAACACTGACACAGCAGACACCCATCCAGTATGTGAATAGGCAGGCTGTGCACAGCAGACTGGACACTATGAAACATATCCACACATACAAATTTGCCAACATCTTAATAAACAGCAAAGTACTACATACTTGTATGTAAAACATCTACTTCAAGGTATGTGTGACAGATAAACATACTTGTATGTAAAACATCTACTTCAAGATATGTGTGACAGATGTACAAACCCAGCTGTCATTAGTTTGTGGGCTACATTTCAAACACTATGTTGAGAAAACATGGCTTGCTGCTAAATTATATTATAGCTATCTGTATTTCAGTCAGAATAGTAAGCACAGATATAGTGTGATTATTGCACTTATCTTACTGATGCATGATGGATATTCCAGCATTGTAAGCCATACACATAGTAATGTAAAAAGTATGGGCCTGTAACAAGGTTCAGATACATTTTATTTAACAAAACAGAAAAATTAAGCAACATACCTCTCTCTCCTCCGTCCATTTCTTCTCAAGCCAGTGCATTCTGGGACCAGTCCTCATCACCTGAAAAAGAAAAGAGCAACTATGAATGATGTAGTCCTATGAATGATGATGTCCTCAAATAACAGGGATATAATTTGCTCAGAAAAGATTCTAAAAATTTACTTTTGAAGAACATCAGAGGATCACCATATGCATTTTGCAATACTACACACTTAGACCTTTATATCTTTGAACACAGATTGGAGGACATGAGATTTAAACCTGCAACTGTAATCTACATTCACACTTCAGACCTGACACCTACCTGCCTAGCTAATCCAGCTTGCCTGAGAGTGTGTGTTGTGAATGCAGAGAAAAGGCTTGGGGTCATGAATGTGCAGGGATGGGTTAGTAATATGTATCATGGCTTAGGATTTCAAAAATGGCCGATGTACTGGGTATGTAGGTAAATAATTCACAAGAATGAATTCATATCAGCACACAGCGGACACAAACTATAACAACAAATGAAAACTTTCATCCCTCAGACAGAGGGACAGTACCATGTATCACATAGTTTCTGTTAATAGAGACATAAAAGATCTTTACATCAGGGACACAGTAAAGTAGGTGGGAGGACTACATTTACAGATATTCCTTGGCAAAGTGCACATCATAAATCAAATCCATACATCACTGTAACCCCATGTTCTACATTTCCACTGTAAATCTAACCATCTGACTTCCTCAAAGGATAAGGATGATATGGTTGCTGAAGTGAATGCAATAAGGAATGACAAAACCACACTTGATAGCACTTTTGAAAATAATACCACATTTCACAACCTGTTTATCAAACATATACCTGTATGTTGCAAGCTTTACACATAACCCTATACTTAAAGAGATGCTGTTAAGACAACATTATGGATTACAAAGATTAGGAATTTGATGAATAACCGAGTTATTCATAACCATGCACAAAATAAATGTTACTATCAATATGCAGTTATGTAGAGAAAAATATTCAACAATGTGAGAAACAAACAAAAATAACAATATAATGATGATTCCTCTATGTGGAGCTGAACCCACAGCATGCCAAAATATAAGTATGCTGATAGGTTTCTTTACAGGCCAAGCTTAACAAACAGTATGTGTATATCCATATTTCTGCAGATAATTGATGAATAGGGAAACTTCTGACACTTTATTGGCCATTATATTCTAAAAAAATAACAGCTAGCAACACATAACTGAAAACATATCTGTAAGCAGTCGGACAGGTGTTTGTCTTGGCTAAAACAAACAGGACTATATTAAGAATGTTCACTTTATTAAGAGGAATTAACTAAATAAGTTATTTGTAAGTTACTCTTCACACATAAACAGGTAGAGTACGTGATACTTTAATAGTATAATGGATAATTACAAAATAAGCAGTCATCAGCGGCCTAGGCCCTGTAGGCATCAATGATTACATTGGATGTGTGAAATCTGTTAATATATGTTGGAAAACAGATGTATATTTACTATGTTCAGTATTATGTACATTAGAAACAGTAAGTAACTTAACAGCATGGAAGAGAAGCCATACTTATACAGAGAGCAGTTACCACATCTTTTTAATTATTCGAATGAGCTACTTGTCAGAACAGCTACTTAATGGTTTAAAAGCCATGTATCTGATATAGTTGTGACACAGCTATATAACTAAATTCTGTAAGCCATCTCCACACCTTGGTGACCATCCAACGAAGCTCCTCTGCATCCCTCAGATGCAGGTCATCTTAGCAGTGGCAAACCTGCACTCCAGTCTAGCAGATCCCTGTATGCCATCAATGCTCCCTCGCAATCCAATTTCAAATGTCGAACATCTCTAAGTTTCTTGGCCTTGCTCATCTGATGCTCCACTCCAGCATAGATGGTCAGCATCTGGGTAGTCTCCTCCTTGGTCCAATTGGGTGTCTGGTCATGTCAAAGCCACTGGAAGTAGCCATCTTGATCATGTCAATACCCTAATGGAAACTTTAGTCAATTTTGAAAATTGCTCACTGAGGTTCCACTCAGTTTGCAGGTAAGCAATGGTCTGATTTGTATCAAAATGAATATTTAAAAATGGTGCTTATGTCATGTTATCAGATCACTGGAAGATAGCAGGCACATGCTACACATGGTACCATTTATCGATAACTATTGGGTACTTGGGTTGAGCACCTTCCTGTTATGCTGAGCTATTCAGTAATGTACTGAATATCAAAACCTCTTGTGGATTTCTGCAGATGGGATTCCAAAACCTGGAATTTTATTGAACCTCATTAATTATGTATGGCACAAATGGTACTTAAAATATGGATGCACATTATGTGCTCATACTTTCAGTCATACCTGAGTCATAGATAGCTGATAATATAAATTGGCACCTGCTAGCCTTTCTGTTTGGAGAATATTAGCTCTGTTAACATTACTCATTCTCAAATATGTCTGTTTAGATTTACTTTTATGGAAAATGTGTGCATTAAGACAAATGTTTGCAAATTACTGGAGTGGTGTTTGATTTACCTGTATGCATACAGGTGTTGACATCTGCATTAAGGACATGTATACATTTATTTCCCATATACAGCTGTATAGATAGCTTTACATAGCAAAAGTGAAGAGTACATAAAGATGGATTTACAGATTATCTGCATATTTTTGTAGGTGACTCCATACACTCTGTGGTGTATGTATGGAAAGCTACGGATACTGACAGCATCCATATGTACTCTGTCCTTCTGCTATTATAGGTATTTATTCATTGATGGTTTTTAACACGAGTCTTATAATTACTGATTCAATACAAAAAGGACCCATACTCTCTGTGGCCAGTTTACGGATCCAAAGGTTTTCAGATGCTTTCCATAAATTGTTCCATTGATAGTTTACAGATACTTTGTGCTAAAGTGAATGATATTCACTGCTCAGTAATGATTGTGTTGATCTGAGATTTTTTTTTATTACTTGCCTGTTTAGGCTGCAGTTGCATTATAACTACATAAACACACATTTCTTTTGTACACATATATTTGTGTAGCATTTTAAGGTGAAATGCATGCAGACTGTGGTTTCCATGGCATGATGATGTTGTGCTTGGATCTCCATTCAATGGATATGTAGTGTAAGGTGGTCAAATCCCATAGACAGCCACTATAGATATCACAAGTTATGTTGATTTTAAAACTATTATGTATGCAGGCATTGTTTTAAATTTTATATCTTACATTACTATATGTAATATAGATTTTTGCATTGCACAGAAATGCATAGTGCTTATGGTGGCATAAGCTATCCACATACTCATCTGCATAACTGGGTCCCTACATGAATATGATCATGTGCATATCACTGTCTTTCAGATGGCAAACGGACCTAGTGGCAACAGTTTCTCTCCACAGGAAAGTGAAATTATAATTGATGGTCTACGACAACATGTATTAAAAAAATACCCTTGGATAGGCAGAGAATACAGTATGGAGGACTGAAATGTGGGCCTACATCACCAACATGATTAATGGAGTTAGAGGTCACAATAAATCCCGTGAGGACTGTTAATGACACTGCTCTGACATGATCCTCTGTGCAGGCAACAGGTTAGAACTATATGAGAGATCGAGGAATGCCACTGGTGGTGGCCCACCATTGACCCCTCAATGAGATCACAGTATTTCTTACATCCCTGCATACAGGGATTGGGGAGAAAATCATACCTGGGGTGGGATAAAAGTAGGAGTTCCTGGCCAGAAGTGTATGTCTTACTTTGCATGACGTGTTTGACTATAGAACAAATCAGCACATATTGTTGTTGCATACATATTCATGTATTGCAATTTTTGATTTTACATAAGTGTAATGACATGTAGTCATACAACTGCAGTACACACAGAACAGTCCAATCAACATTTGTAATGGTGCCTGCATTAATGTTCACAGGTCCATCTACATCTGCACAACACCAGAGAATGGCAGGTGAGTGTCTTCATACAATATTACTCTAACCACTACGTGTTATTGCTTCAGCCTCATGTGATGGCACTGCTGTTTATTTTCATATCGATATTTCCCTAACATTGGACACTACAGGTACATCCACTGTGGGCTCAAGGTGTGCAGGTGCAAGTACAGACAGACCAGGTATGTTATCACAACAGCTTCATAGTTTGCAACAATGTGTAGCAGACATGTGATATATGACATTAATGTCACTGCTTTTCTACACAGGGACATCTGGCCAACACATGGAACATCTGTCATGTGAATATTCGCAGCCCCCATTACTGTGTCATATAGATCATGCTGTCAGTATTCCATTGACTGCCTACATGACTGTGTTGTGTTTCTCTTTACTTTCCCACTGCAGGATCCACAGTATAACACACATACCCACAACAGCAGGAGTCTGTCACTGGTGCACTATTACCTCTGTTTCATACATGTCATTGCTGTTACTCCTGTTGTTGTCCTCTATTAATACCATGTCCTTCTAGCCAGTCCTAGAACTGACTGCATCATCGTCAAGTGCACAAACAAGTGATATATCTGTGTACTACCTACAGTATGTTTTAATGCTGTTCTAATGGTTCATGCTGTCAGTTTAGGGATTAATGATGCTGCCTTTGTTTCCCTACAACAGTTGAAGTTCACCCCTCTTCTACCACACTGTCTTCCCACAAGGACTTGTCAGGTGTGTGTTATGTTTGTATTAATCACACATGTCATGTATGTTAGATATATAACGTAACTGTCAACTCCCTGTTATGTAGATTCCATGACCCTAACACAGAAAAGACCTAATGTTAAGTCATTATCATTTGTAACATTGCAGGGAGATATATGTGTCATATGTCTTTATTGATATACACCATGTGATGTAAGCAGATCGCCCTGATCTGTATCATCTGTCTCTTCTTTTAGCACATCAACTGCCTTTATCCTTCATTAGCCCATCCACTGATCCTGATGTGGGATGTGTGTCAGTATTGCAGCATGGATCCTAGCACACAGGACAGTGACATGGTGATTTAGTCCAGCCAGGATGATGACAGTCATGTGGATGCAGTTGTAGCCTCAGATATGGAAGGAAATTTGTCCAGCCATTCTGACAATGAGTGGACATTGGATGGTGGACAGGATGAGGCCTGTGAACAAAAGACCCATGTTGAGACTGCTGATGATGTTGACAGTTCCCCTCAATACATTGATACTGCCCATCACAGTAGACATAGATGTGCAGCTGGTGTGCATGGGCATGTGTCAGAAGATGTCTGCCTACTACTACAGGCAAATGAATGTTCCTGGCAATGTCATGGATCTGACATCTGTGCACTTGTCTGTGCCACAGATCGTGTTGCACACCACCTGGGTATGCTGCATGAAAGACAAGAGCACAGACATGGTGTGATAATGGCATCCCAGGCTGCACAGAATGGAAGTATGTTACCTGTGGCATGGTCAGTAGAATCCCTGACCTCTACAGTACTACTTCTGTGCATCTTGACTGTGCTTAGCCAGTTATCACATGGAAGAGGCAGGCCCCCACTCAGCAGAACCAAACTTGCACATCAGGCATCAATGTCTGTATGCCAACTGCACACACTTCCACTGCTGGCCCATCTACTGAGGGCTCGGCAGTCAGGACCAAACAGTCAAGTCACACTCATGCTCCTTCACATCAGTATGATGGTGTCACCCCTTCAGTCTACTCTGTGAAGCAACCTTGGTCAAGTGTTTTCATACATGGTATGGGCAGACCAGACCACATTATGAAACAATAGCGTGGGCATCCTAGACTGCATTAGTGTAACACAGACAGTCAATCCAGTGTTTGGTAGTGTCATTCTCACCCCATGGCAATGATGATTACTGTGCAGAACTCTGACAATGTCATCTGTCTGTAGTTGATGGCAAGTCTGATGCAACGAGAGTCTGACAGTTTTACTAAACATAGCTGACTCTGTTAATTAAATTACTTTATGCATACTTTACAGTGATATATTTGGCTTGTGATATTAACAACAGTTCTGCAATATGTCCTGAGTTGTTTACCTGTTTACAGCTTTTTATAGTGGTCTGATAGGAATGTGTTGCATTTATGTGTGTCCCTTATTGTATGTCATACAGAGATACAGGAATGTGCCTCTGTATGTATGCCTGTGTCAGATGTGCCCTGAGATGATGATCTCTATTGTGACAGATTTGTATTTGTTCATAATGTTATATGTTAATGATTATGTTATTATGTCTGATGCTCAGTGTATACATTTACTGGATAATTGCCATTATTTGCAAACCCTGCTGCTGTGGCGGAGCAACACTTGAATATTAATGTTTACTCTGTGGACTTCTGTACGTGTGGCTTGTCATGACTCAAAGTTATATGTCAGACACTGCTGTGTTGCCCAGGGCTGCACTTGTAGTTGCACCCTCCATTGCCTACACCTGTGTCTTCTGTCCCTTCTGTCCTCCTGCTCCTCCTCCTCCTCTGATACCTGCAGGATATCATCTTCAGACGGCTGTGGTTCTTGGGGTAGTTTACTCATACCTGCAGCTGGAAGACTGCCACATGTTATTGTAAGCATGTTGTGTGACATGGCACACAGCATTATCATCTGTGCTGCCTTTTCAAGTGAGTATTGCAGTGCACCCCTGGATGTATCCAGATATGTGAACTTAGCTTTCAGTACACCAAACATATGCTCTATGGTATTTCTTGTTGTTACATGCTCTCTGTTGCAGGCCTTCTCTGTAGGCTTTGATGGTTCATGGTACAGGGTCATTAGCCCCGGCTCAAGTGAATAACTATAACCACTTTTTGTGGGGTGTAAACACACATGTTGTCAGTCTGGATATTGTTGGAAGGGATGTGATTAGCTTACATCCTGGCTGTGTTCCTGTACTTACCCAGTAGTAGTTCCACAGGTATTTCACCTTGTTGGAATGCATTCCTTAGATCACTTTCCCTCCATATGGCAGCATCATGGACACTTCCAAGGTATGCTACCGTGAAGTTTGTTATGCTGCCATCTGCTGCACACACAAACTGGCCGTTTAGGGATGGTCATCCTTTTCTGTTAATATATCTGTCTGCTTCAGTATGTATTTTGATCTTGATATGGATGTGTGTGCAATCTATTGCATGAGTTCATGTGCGAAGTTTGCAATGTTACAGAAATGGTACATTACAGTTCTCCACTTCATGGGGGTGGATGGAAAGTGAATGTAGTCATACATATTGCTGCCAGGAATTTTGCCAGGATATGACTGGCAACTGTCCATGATACTTCCACAGCAGCTCCATGTGTCTTTGGGATGTCCTAGATGCAAGTACATCCAGGCTGAAACATCCTTTGATTTCAAGGGATTTGGGGTTTTCTCAGAATGCCCACACAGACACGTGTGGGACACACATGTTTCAGACAGCCTACACTAGCTGTCTGTCTAGGGAGTAATGGTCAATTATTTATTGGTCTTACAACTGGTTTAGTTGCATTTTCAGTTTATAGAATATGATGTAATCCATAGCAGTAGCTTCTGTTCCTTGTGATGCCATAGAGTATAAGATGGGGATTTTGGAACAGAGCTGGCATTGCAGTTTGTTGCATTTAAGTTGCTTTGGGTATGCATGATGTGGTTTAGAATATGATGGGCATGCATGGAATCTATACTGAATAGCTAAGTACTCAGACGGCTCATACTGTGGTCTGGTCTGCCCATACCATGTGTGAAAACACTTGGCCAAGGTTGCTCCACAGAGGAGACTGAAGGGGTGACACCACATCTGGTGTGCTGCACTGTCCGCAAATAGCTTTTGGAATACAGCTCAGTATTGTCATTGAAATCAATTTTTCTTAATCTTTTAAAGAAGTAACAAGAATCACTTGATAAGGCAAGAGTCTTTTTAACAATAGCAGTCAAAATTTTATCCATATGTACAGCAAGAGGTTCAGTATTTGAAACATTTGAAATAATTAGTCTATAATTTGGCCTTCTCTTATTTTATGCATTTTAGATATTATTATGAATATTAGTAACTGACTATTCGGCCATTAAGAAATTATAGGACTCTAGTATCAATCTGTTTTCATGCAACAGTCTAAGCAAATCACTATAAGTAGTATTACATGCCTTGATGTTGTATTGAGTCACAGAATTATAACATATATTGTCTGCCAACAAAATTATGACGTATTCAACATAGTCTGACACATCTATAAAAAAAGCTTCCATCTTTATTGGGTTTCATTGCTCTTAAAGTTTATTACCTATGTTCGGTCATTGTCTTTGTTTCAGCATGTGTAAGACTGAAGTATTTCATGTTAAATGCTCTTTCAGCAATTTATGCATATCATTTACCTTGTTTCAGATATGGCAATTTATGAACTGAGGGATTGAATGCACTATTTCTCTTGAAGTTCATATTTTCTATGACTCAGCAAGACATGTTTAAATCAAAGAGTTAAGATTTAAATTACATGTAAATAGATTAAGTTCTCTCAGTGTATTAAATCTTTCCTTAGCTATATTAAAAAACTAAAAAAATTCCCTGCATTGCTCTGAACTTAGTCATAATTATGTCTCCTTTTCTGACACAACAGGCATTTTCAATATCCTTGCAAATAAGTTTAGTGCAGACTTCACCTCCAATACTTGCGTCCAAAGTCCTGGAATATCTGAATCCAAGTTCACCAATTATCTGCAAAGATCATTTACTGAAAACGCTAACTAAGATCAAAATATTTCGTTCATGGGACCTGACAATATGCCTAGTTGCTTAATTAATAGTGCAAACCATGGACTTGCAGACCCATTCCTTAAACTGTTTTACTCAAGTTTAGGTGCTGGTTTTGTCCCTGATGAGTGTTGCACCACTGTGATGTTGCCCCCATTAGGATGACCTTAAAACTAACCCAGGTAATTACAGACCTATCACTTTTACAACCTTCATCTGCAAAGCAATCAAATGTATTATAACTGACCTCATGTACTACAACATCACAAATCTGCTTAGACTTGGCATCCAACAGTTTCCCCTTGTGATGGAAAGATCTTGTTTAATGTACCAAGGCTAAACTTCTTCAGAAGGATTAATGAGGCTGCAGACAGCAGCCATGCAGTACACATGGCATATCCTAACCTGTAAATAACAAACAGCTCAACGCAGTCAGGCAAACCCAAACTGGAAGCAAGATGATGCACATCATTTATTATCCCATTCCATAATGCAGGAACAAGGCCATTATACTCCATAATACAGGAAGAAGGCCATTATACTCCATAGTACAGGAACAAGGCCATAATACTCCATAGTACAGGAACAAGGCCATTATACTCCATAATACAGGAACAAGGCCATTATACTCCATAGTACAGAAACAAGGCCATTATACTTCATAATACAGGATAAATGCTGTTATACTCCACAGTACAGGAACAAGGCCATTATACTCCATAATACAGGAACAAGGCCATTATACTCCATAATACAGGATAAATGCTGTTATACTCCACAGTACAGGAACAAGGTCGTTATACTCCATAGTACAGGAACAAGGCTATTATACTCCATAGTACAGAAACAAGGCCATTATACTCCATAATACAGGATAAATGCTGTTATACTCCACAGTACAGGAACAAGGCCATTATACTCCATAATACAGGAACAAGGCCATTATACTCTACAGTACAGGAACAAGGCCATTATACTCCATAATACAGGAACAAGGCCATTATACTCCACAGTACAGGAACAAGGCCATTATACTCCATAGTACAGGAACAAGGCCATTAAATTGGTTTCAGTACTGCCTGCACCTTCATCAGTAACAACTGAACAAAATATTGAACACCATATATTTATAAGGTAGCTGTCTCATATTGATTATACCATAAACCAAGAACACCAACAAAACAGTGTTAAGGTCATTAAATTACCTCAACACTAACCTTAATACTTCTGTATAATATATTATCAGCTTAATAATCATACAATTTGGTAAAGAAAAAAGTGCAATACTGAATAGTTTGTTATAATAAGCAAATACAAGTTAATTGTGCATCCATCTATCTGTCCATCTATTAACATATATTTGCTGTTAAAATTTATCATATTTAAGAATATTTTTGTGCAAAATATTTAATATGGTTCTTAGGCTATTAGGACTATGAAATTACTTTTATTTGTTTTGTCATAACAAATTATTCAATATCGGACTTTTTCCTTTACCAAATTTTTAGCTGATAATGCATTATACAGGAGTATTAATGTTATTTTTGAGGTAATTTAATGACCTTAACACTGTTTTGTTGACGTCCTTTGTTTGTGATGTCATCAATATGAAACAGTTACCTTATAAATATAGGATGTTCTAAATTTTGCTCAGATGATACTGATGAAGATGAGGTCAGCATTAAAAATGGTTTAATGGCTTTGTTCGTGTATTATGGAGTATAATGGCACTGATGTATTATGGGTTGGAATAATACAGGATTTCCATCATCTTACCTTCAATTTCTTTTTGCCTTAATTGGTTGAGCTGTTTGTTGTTTACTTGTTTGTTCTGGGCTCGTGAACATTTTCTAGTTTGGTTCTCAGGCCGTGCAACCTTTTGGGTGTGTGGATATCTTGACCTGTCCAAAGCCTTCAACACTGCTGCCCATGCAGGCATCATATCAAAGCTAAATGCTTTAAAAATTGACCCCGTGTGTTTAAGATGGATAGCAAACTGGCTGAAAGACAGAACCCACACAGTGCAAGCTGCAGATGCCTGATCAGAAAGCATAACTAGCAGTATGTCCCAAGACTCAGTGTAGGACCTCTCCTTTTCAGCATTTACTTCTCAGATTTTCAATCAGAGAGTCAACACCTCTAGTCAATAAAGCTTGCAAATGTCTGCAATCTGGGGTATGTTGTTATATCACTCTCTGATATTCAAACCCTCCTGAGTAAACTGTTTCTCGTAAACTCTAGGATACTAAAACTAACTTCTAAAAAGTGTAGTATTATCACTTTTGGCAGACAGTCCCTACCTCACCATATTATATAGTAAAAACACAACTACAAAATAAAAATGTGTTCAGGAAACTAGAAACTTGGACTGACAACTCCCTCCCTCTCTTTTGACCATCATGTGATGTGGGTTATCAGGATATCCTTTTATTTAACAAAGCTAATTGCCAAAGGAATATCATTAAGGTCTAAAGATGTAATCACTCTCTTATGCTCAGCATCAATCAGATCAATTATTGAGTACAATACTCACTTTGGAATGTATCTCACTAAACATATCAACACCAAAAGTTCCTAACCAAAAAGATCACAGATGTAAAGCCCTATCAGTGTCTTATAGACTACTGAGGAGAGATTTCTGTCTCACTTAACAAGCCATCAGAGGTAGGTTATTGTGTACCTTTTGTTTTCTGAAGTCCGATATCACTATAAATACTAGAACCAGGGATCCAAATCTTCACCAGGAGGTAAATAAATAAATCACATTGGAGGGGCAGGTTTATAACCCAGTGCCTCTCAAACCTCTGGAATGAACTTCCCCTGCATATTAAGTAATATAACTCACTATCTTCCTTTAAACATAACCTGGATGACTGGGATGGTGTCCACAAATGTACTCCAGGATTGATTGGTATGGCCCTTCAGGAGAAAGGAGGTGTTAGAAAGGTGTTCATAGGCTCATTAGAATATACTAGGTTAACAGCCACAGAGCCTTTATCAGCATAACCATGAAATCCAACCCAATTGTGTTATGTATCACAGACAATTATTAGGAGGGGGTATGCTAGTTAGGAACTTTCTAAAGTTATATGGAGGGGGAAGTTAGTTTGGGCACTACTGTCTGCCTCTGCCTATCAGAGATATGGGGGCCAGACATGATGTGAATTTCTGATTTTCCATTCATTTGGTAAAAGTTACATTAAATAGGGTTAGGGATGCACTCTCCTTCACATGGATGGGGACCCTGTTCCAGACTATGGGGATCCTTTGAGACACATATCTGTCTTACCAACATGTCTTATTTATGTCACAAGCAGAATTTAAAACCTTGGATCCAGTGGTTCTGATGCTGTTCATTTTGTGGATATACAAAAGGTCTGTCAGAGCTAGACCCGAGGGTGCCTTGTATATCAAACATAGATCACCTCTCAGTAACCTGTGGCAGACAGAGTACAGAGACAGGGCTTTAAGGTGATTCAAATAGGATGATATGTTTATAGTCAGGATTCTTCTGGTAAGGAACATTTGTGGCATTCCAACTGTTGTATATTTCTAGTCAGGTACATACTGAAGTTGGCATTATACTCAATGATGGGTCTGATACAAGCCAAATAAGTGGCACTATGACTTCCTTGGACCTTGATACCATGCCCTTACTTATAAGCTGAGTGACATAGAATGATTTTCTTACTACCCTGGCTGCATGTTGGCCAAAGGTCAGATTACTGTCTATATATGTTTCCAGATCCCTGACTACAAAGTCAGCTCATAGGGGTGTCTTATCAATGGAGTAATTAACTTGGGTGTCAGTTTTCCCAAAAGGCAATATAATGTATTTCTTGGCATTGAGTTTTAGTCCATGACTTTGACACCAGTCATTTATCTGTGTTAAACCATATCACAGCTTCCAATTTGCAGTGATCTGAGAACTTGGTCAGGCAAAGGCCCTTGACATTAGCCTTTACCTCTGAGAAGTAGATGCCATATAGGAGTGGTCTCAGCATGGACCACTGAGGTCCCTCAATGGTGACCAGTCTCTTACTGGAGGTGGTATCACCAGTCATATCTTCCTGGGTCCTGTCTGTGAGCCAGCTGGCAACCCAGCGAGTTATGTAAGGGTTTATGCCCAGTTCAATAAGTTTGTCAACTATACTCAAATGGGATATTGTACTGAGACCTTATCAATGGAGTAATTAGCTTGGGTGGCAGTTTTCTCAAAAGGCACTATAATGTATTTCTTGGCATTGAGTTTTAGTCCAGGTAGGTGTTATGCACCATTTTCCTGTCATCCATTGCCTTGGTGACTTTCTCAAAGAAGTCCACCAGGTTTAGTAGGCATGACCTTCTCTTGACAAAGCCAAACTGTTTTGTGGGCAGTGTCTGAAGGTTGCCAATGTCTTTGTTGATCATTTCTATGATAATGTATTCCATGGATTTGCATTTTAGACTATTCAGACTAATAGGTCTCAGCTTGGAATTTCTCAGGCATCAAATGTCCAAATCACAAGAAGCCGAGGAACAGGACATTGACAGCAGTTTTCCATAGTTAACCCTTGCTGTATTTTTTCTAAGAGTGGGCAGGCAGTAGCTTCTTTGTTGTGGGAGATGTATCCATTCTTTATGTATGTGCACAACCATGGAGTTAATATATGTTTTTTTTGGGGGGGGGGGCAGGGGGGTTTTCTCCCTGTAGCAAGCAATTTCAGTTTGAGATTTTACCCTTTTGGTATTTTGGGTGTTTAAGTGCAATGTTTTGGTTCCTCAGCATCTTGTAAGTGTTTCACAGAGGAGCTACACATATGAGGTATCTGCATTATACATACATATATACTCACAAGTTATGTACATACATATATGGGTCTACTTGACATTACCGAAATGTCAGTAGACTGACTTTCATGTTACCGAGATGAAAAAGTCGAAGTTTCAGTTAACTGAAACATCACTTTTCTGACATTCAAATGACTGAATAGTTAAAAAGCCCACAATCCAACCTGAGCAGAACAGGAAATCTGCTCATTTTTGTACTGTAGTGTGATCTTGGAGTAGTTATATGTAAGTTGCAGGGGGTTTGCAGCACAGCCCCCTATTGGGGCACCCCCCCTGCAAAAATATTGTTAATTTATTTTCTTTTTTTTTAATTTAAGTTGCTGTTTTGTACTGAATATTCATGTTGGTGCTATAGCTACCATCAAGAATATTCAGTGGGATGTTTTGGACTTGCTGTTAGTGGTTGGTGGGTGGGGTGTGGTTGTGGTAAGGTTGTTTGGCTGGATTTCATAAGGGTTGTTTACCGTTGCTATAGAGTTGATGATGAGTGTAGTGTTTGCAGAAACATAGTGTGTGTCAGCTCAAAAAATTCAAAATATTTGTTATTTTTGTGAAATGCATGGCAAAACCAGAGCAGTAAAATGGCTATATAAGATTGTCAATGTTATATAACAATATCAAACCATTTCTCTGTAACAGAAGATATTATAGCAAGTTTCTAAGGTTAATATATTATGACTTTCAGCTACAAAAATGTGCTTAGCTGATGGTTTTCACTGTAAAGACATCAATCTGATCAGCACAAAGGTTGATCCAAAACACAGAAAAGCTGGTGCAATTTTTTTATTTATACCAATCTATAAAACTCCAAGGAAATAAAACAGTTTTACTGCTTACATCAACTATCAGCAAAATCAGTTTTAAACATTGATGTGCTGAATTTATATGCAAAAGGTTGCCAAAAAATGACATCATAATGAGCTGACACAAGTCATACTGCGAGCCTGTCTAGAATCATATAAAAGTACAGTGCTTCAAAAACATCCATATATATTAGAAATCTAAGCCTTAAAATTAAATATATTCATATGTATAAAATTGCATTTTCTAAACAAAACTCTCCCTGTTGAGAATATAAATGTGAATACACATTCATAATCTTTGGTTCCCTCCACCCCCACCCAGTGGCTGTTAATAGTATTACCAGCACACAGTAGTGCAGTCATTCAGTCCTGGTTTAAGAAGGCAGTCCAATCTAACAATCCATATTTTTTCCAAATGTAATAGATCTTCCTTCCAACCTTTTTGTTAGTGATCCAGCCAGGTTACCAGTTCCCAAGAAGGCTCACTTACTCTCATTCATTCATACTGAGAAACAATATTCATAGGTAAATAATTGAGTCCTTTAATCAATAAACTGTGTTCATCCACATTCGGATGGAATTTGGAGATATTCTGCACTAAGTTGAATATTCTAAATGAAGTCATTCAAGCCTGTTGAGTCTTCATCTCCTGGAGAGACATATATTCTGTCATTTTCTTATGTTTACTCACTCCCCTTATTCTGTGTTTGTTGGCAAAGGATGTGGGGGGGGGGGGCATATGGCTGTTGTTGCTTTACAAAAAAGGTGTTGTGGGCTGTCTCTCCATCCATTTCTGTAGCAGAAGATGCTTTATCAGTGTTGGAAATACTATCTGAGGACTGTAATATAGGAGAAATGTTCTATGAAACTTGCCTCTTACATTTCTTACTAAATTTCTTAGATGCATGCTTGTCTTCAAAGAAATTGGCAATTTTAGTTTTAAATAACTACCAAGTGAAATGTTTATTAGATTTATAATCATTTACATCACAACTAAACTTTTTTACCTTCTTTGTTTAAATGATTGCAATTTGTCATAAAAAAACATGATTCTCTATAACCTTTTGTGCCAATTCAACCAATTTGTCTACTTCATCCTGTAAACTAATAATTTGTCGATCATAAGAATCTGCCTGTGCTTTCACAAACATATGATAAGCTGTTTGTTGTCTAGCGCTCCAGCTAGTGATGAGCAAGGCAACTGCACTGATGGCATTTAGTTCTATGAAAACACACAGACCATCAGTAGCCAGCCCTACTTGGTAATATGCTTTCAAAAGTCTCTGATGGCAAATAATGAATGTAAGCTGTCTAGATGTGTCTGATACGTTTTTAAAAAATAAATCAGTAGTAAATTTTAAAGAAAGTTATATGGAGCCTGTATTAAAAGTTCCTAGAGGCAATTCTGGTTGCTGTTGTAAAAAAATGCACCCATATCCTCTTTATCCTTGGGCAATTCTGAACTGAATTTTAGGGATTCCATATACCTCACTGTATAGTTGAATAAATCCAAAATGGTTTGGCTAGAGGTAGTGCCACTTCAGGTCATTTTATGAATGCTAGCTCTGCTCATTTGAATGGGTGGTGCACTCAGTGTTTAGAAAGACAATACCATCCAACCACCTTTTACTGAGGACATACAATGAGCCAACAGGTGCACCCAGTGGTAGAGATGCAGCAGGTGGAGAAATATCTTTGTCTCCTTACTGCACAATATTAGAAGCCATAGCCACTTACTAGGTTGATGGCAGGAGGAAAATGATAGCTGAACTGTCTAGATGTATGTCACAGAAACCACATGATATGCATTAATAGGCAGCATGGAAGAGTGCTGTAGCACAATACCACTGTGCAGTAGTCAGATATGCACCAGTCACACACAGCAGCACACATCTGTCAGTGTATATACAGTACAGTTCACACATAGCAGCACACATTTGCCAGTGTATATACAGTACAGTTCACACATAGCAGCACACATCTGCCAGTGTATATACAGTACAGTATAGTTCACACATAGCAACACACATTTGCCAGTGTATATACACTACAGTTCACACATAGCAACACACATCTGCCAGTGTATATACAGTACAGTTCACACATAGCAACACACATCTGCCAGTGTATATACAGTACAGTACAGTTCACACATAGCAACACACATCTGCCAGTGTATATACAGTACAATTCACACATAGCAGAACACATCTGCCAATGTATACACAGTACAGTACAGTTCACACATAACAACACACATCTGCCAGTGTACAAACAGTACAGTACAGTAGCGTGGCAGCACCTATTCATGACATCAGTGTGCCATAATACTTCTAAAGGCCACTGACTTTTTTACAAAATCTTGCTGGCATGTCTGAGTGACTGAGCTGCACATGTATGTGCAGAATGTAGCGATACCTACGATGTGTGTAAACTGGCAGACACAAGCCATGTAAGGCAATGCAGTGATAATATCATAATATCATACTGCTGTTTGTATGTGATTCAGAAGAATTACACTGAAATTACTTTTTAGCATAATTGCAGCCATCTAAGCTCAGTAAAAGTGCTGCAAAAGCCATGGTAATCACTGAGGTACTCATCATGCTACATACCTCTCAACTGTACAGATTTTTGTAGAATTTCCAGATTTTTGCCTCCTATTTTTGGTCCTTTTTTCATAAAGTTGTGGTTTTCTGGCAAATTAGTACCTAATCATTAAAGATTAAAGTTAGAAAATAATGACAGACATTTGAGTTTCCAACTTCATACCCTTCAGAAAATGCATGCTAATGCAAAACCTGTTATTCTATTAACATTCTAAGTTTGTAAGAGCAATATTTAAAAATTTTCCCTATTTTGGGCCTTTGTCCCAGTTTCAGTCATGGCTTTGTCCATATTTCTTGCTCTAAGAAGGTGAGAGGTATCTCATGCTATTGCTATTGCTACACCATAACAACCATATTTTCAACAGAGCTTAATGGAGTAATCTGCACAGTTAAAAACGTATTCTGCATCAGCTTTGGTAAGGGTAACCTGAGCACAGCAGGTGGGGATGCAAGATGGATATATTTACCCTTTTGGGGAGAATTGCTCAACAGCAACCTATAGACCAAGGGCTCGAGGACACAGAAGAACTGGAAAGGGGAACGTGAACAGACAAGGTACAGGCACATCCATCACTATCCCATCAGATGGACAGCTGAATAACAAGGATTACTGGTGTAATAATTTTGAGTGGCAACACAGAGAAGGAGGGGTGTGTTAGACTGCACACCCACTGCTACAGGAGTTCATCTGACATAGACGGGGGTGGAGGCTGGTTGGGAGTGGCAGAGCTTCTAAATGGTTCAGACAGAGGACATATTACATTGGAAACATGGAGGTGTTGCCTGGGCACCACAATTCCATATAGACATACCACAGAACTTATGTTACACCACATTCTGTAACCAAGCTGTCCCAAGTGGACTGCTGCAGGGATGTGACCTGTAAAAGCACTGTACAGCATGTGTGCCAATTGTTGCTGCCACCTCTGCCACATGGCTGATGGACAGGTACAGCTGATGGTAGAAATACATATATGAAGGCACTGACCATAGGCGTATGTCCCCATTTACAGGAATGTAAGTGGTACCAAACAACATCAATGGATTGGAAAGTTCTTAGCAGAGAGAAAGAGACAGAGAAAAAGGAAGGTGTTATTGCAGGCAATAAATGCACATAGAAAGTACATTCCAAGCCATCACAGGGCTTGAAGAGCCTTCCAGAGGTGTGTAAAGTAGGTCATCATTTTAGATGTGAATGCCATTGGTGGCTTCAACACATCAGCATAACCGATTCACCTCAAGCTCACTGATAATGCCCGCCCACGCTAAAGCCAAAGCCGTTGCATGAGAGAGAACATCCACAGGTGGGAGGTCACTATCACAGCACTATCACAGAAAACACTCATGGACATAGATAAGTTCTAGGTATCTGAGTATGAGGACAGTGACAGGACACTGATACCTAGTGGAGGCCTGGATGTGAGGGCTGGACTAGTTACCAGACAGCATGTTGCTCTTGGGGATGCACCAGGTTCATATTACTTTAAGGCACTAGATAAGATGTGGTGGCATACCACTGATGTGAGATTCTGATGGTAAACATCATCATATCTCTCCAACAGGCACATCTGGGATGTAGAGAAAGAAGAATGCTCCACAAGGTATGTTTGTCTTCATTCTGAGTGTAATCTGTTTCCTGCAATGCTGTTCAAGCACTAGTTCATACGTTCATAGGTGCATAGGTGTTTACTAGGCTAACAACCACAGGGCCATGCATCCCAAATCTCTGACAAGTTCTAATACCCTTGATAAGTGTAAGCGTGGGCCTGGGAGAGGAACCATTTACAGGTTTTCTGTGTCCATTAGAGAAATAGGTGCTAAACATGGGATGACTTTCTGGTTTCCCATCCAGTTGCCCAAGTTGCACTTGAATTGGATTATGGAGGTACTCTGCTTCACATGGATGGGGAACCTTTTCCATAGACAGGGTAGTCTCTGGGATACATAACTGTCTGTCCAGCAGGTCCTATTTATATCACAGGCAAGGTTTAAGTCTTTAGAATGGGTAATTCAAGTGCTGTTTGTTTTGTGGATATGCAGGAGGCCCATCAGAATGTGGTCTGACAATGCCCTGTATGCCAGGAATAGATCTCCCCTCAAATGCCTGTAGGAGACAGAATACAGGGATAGAGCCTCGAGGTGGTCTGCATAGGACATTTTACTTATGCCCTGTATTCTTTTAGTGAGGAACCTCTCTGGAAATTCCAATTGTTGGATGTGCCTGGTTAGGTACATACCAAAGGGGGCATTGTATTCAATGACAGGTCTGATGAATGCTGAATAAAGTGGAACAATAACTTCCTTGGACATAGATGCCATACCTTTATCTATAAGTTGTACAACATGGAATGATTTCTTCACCACTGTAGACACGTGATGGTCAAAGGCTAGATTACTATATATGTGTGTCCCTAAGTCCCTGACTACTGGGTCAACTCTAAGGGGTGTGTTGTCACTATGATAGCTACCAAGGATGGATGACTTCCCAAAGGATACTGTTATGCATTTCTTGGCATTTAGTTTTAGTCCATGAATCTGACACCAGTTGTTTGTCTGTGTCAGCCCCTCCTGGAGAACATTTGTGTCAGTGTGAGATTCAATGATAGCTCCTAATTTGCAATCATCTTAATATTTAGGCAGTCAGAGACCAATAACATTGGCCTTGACTTCTGATAAATAAATGCCAAAAAGGAACAATTCAAGGACTGATCCTTGAGGAACTCCACTTGCGACTGGCCTCTTTGTAGAGGTGGAACCCAATTTTAACTTCCTGGGTCATATCTTTGAGCCAGTTTGCTATCCATTGGGTGACATCTGGGTTTGTAACTAACCTCTTGAGTTTATCAACAATGCCTGAATGGGGTATTGTGTCAAATTCCTTGGCCAGGTCAAGGTAGGCAGTGTGAATGATTTTGCCCTCATCCATTGCTTTGGTGAACTTCTCAAAGAGGTCCACCAGGTTGAGTAGGCATGATGTGCACTTAATTAAACCAAAATGGGTTGGGTTCAGTGTCTGGAGGTTTACTATATATCTGTTGATCATCTCCATGATAATTCTTTCCATGGCTTTACATATAAGACTAGTAAGACTTATGGGTCTGTAGTTTCAAGGGTCTGTAGATGGCCTTCCTTTGTGCAGAGGGATGACTGTTGCCTTTCTTCATTCATGAGGCACAAAGCCTGTTTGGAGGGTACAGTTAAATAGTAATTCCAGAGGCCCTGTTAGGTCATATTTCATGCTATTTAACAGGCATCCTGGGATAGTGTTTGAGCCCATTGATGCAGTGTTCTTGGCCTTAGAGAGAGCATTAAGGACCTGTTCCCTAGTGATAGTAGGGGAGTTATATTTGATGATATTTCCTGAGGGAAGATTGAGGGGGAGAGAGGGGTAAAGTTGTAGCTGAATTTATCAGCCAGGAGGTTTGCTATATCTTCTGGCTCCATATAGGTGGCTCCATTTACAATGAGCTCTGCACACAATTGTGTATTGCCTTTGAGGTTGCGGACATAATCAAAGAATGCTTTGTGATTGCCCTTGGCCTGGGAGGCCAAACTTACCTCAAATTTGGCTTTGGTAGACTTTATTTGTCCTCTGAGTTGTTTGTTTAGTTTGATGAGAGTGCCTTTATCCTGCTGGGTGCTGCACCTCCTAATTTTTGCCATGATTTTCTTCCTCCTCTTATACAGCCTATTGATTTTGTGATTCCACCAGGTTGGCTTGATTTTTGAGGTAGTTCTGCACTTCTTCCTGGTGGGTACAGCTGCCTCTATGCAGCTATTAACATGCTTGTACAGGGTTTCTGTGAACAGTTCTGTATAGGCAGCAGTGTTTTTGGGGTTTATGGGGGCTTGAGATTGTGCCAGGTTTTCACTTAATAGCAGCAGGTTAGCCTTAGAATAGTTTCTGAATATTCCAGGTTTTGCTGAGGGTCCTGATTTTATTTTTACTTCAAAGGAGACCATTTTGTGGTCTGACCTTACCAGGGAAAGCATTACAGTATGGGGTGTGCAGCATTCTCCCATTTTAGTGAGGACCAAATCCAGTATGGTTGCACACCTGGTTGGTGTATTGACTTTCTGGTCCAGGGAGTTTGTGTTTACAAAATCTAGGAATCTCTGTGCATGTACATTTGGTGTCATATAGGATTCCCAGTTAATAGAGGGGTAATTAAAGTCATACATAAACATGGTATTGGGTTGGATGGTTAGTGTTTCTAATAAGTTTTAAATACATGGTATGGGTTTCCTGGGTCATGGAGGAGGACCTATAGCTTGCAAGGAAGTGGTACTGGCTTTTGCCTATGGTGATTTGAACATGGAATAGCTCAAGTGCATTATCCTGTTTGACCAGCCTTGAAGTATATTTATTTTTTATGTAAACAGAGACACCACCACCTTTAGTCCCTGCTTGTGAAGTAGCTGGCCTAAATGTGTGGAAGACATTATAACCTTGCACTGTTGGTGTGCTCTTCGCAGCTTTAAACCATGCCTCAGTGGCTGCACAAACATCAGCATTCTCTAGGGCAAAGAGAACTTCTAAGGAGTGGAGTTTTTTGTTTAGAATCCTAGCATTGAGCCCCTTTACCTTTAGATTTTCTTGGCTTTGATTTGCTATGTCGGAAGTACTTTCAGTCTGGCATTGCCTAAAAAAGTCACTATGGGGATGACAGTGTTTTAACTAATGTATGAAAGCCTAAAGGGGAGAGGTGCAGACCATCCCTGGTAAAGCATCATGGTCTGTTGATCATCCCCTTCCATGCTGACAAATATTGCACCCCCTTAGAATGACACCAGAAACTAAGCCAAATATTAAAGTCAGTCATCTTGTGCTTGTATTGTGGCATCATCATGGAGAAGATAAAATGCTGCTCAATGCTAGGCTCACACCAGCCTGAGACGCATATTACAAGAACTCCATGATGCCAGTCTTCATATAGTGAAGGGAAGCACGTCTCAGGTCATTCACTCCCATATGGACTATGACTGAGTCATATTGGTAATTGTAGTCCAATGACCTGAGTGCATGCACAATGTGGTGGATCCTAGTCCCAGATAAGCAAACGACCATGACTTTCTCCTTACACAGCTGGTGAGAGGGACATCAGTGTGTTTCACGATGGAGTCTCCAATGACTAGAATGTTGGATTGTGTGGTGGCTTGCCTTATGGGTCTAGAAGTAGAGGCTCCATGCGATGTAGCTCTATGTATGGATGTGGGTGTTGTTTTGAAAGAGCACATTTGAAGCTGCTGAGGGTATTTGTTATGTGTACTTCGTCTAGGAGATCTTTGTGGTTTAGGAAGGTTACATTTTATTGCCACAGAATATGTGGGTCAATATGTCTGCTTTGAATTGTGCATGAGAGGTGGGGTCTACTTCACGATGTCAAAAGCTGACAATATCGAAGCTGATATTGTCGGCATCACAACATCGAAAGCGCAGAACATCATGCAGGTAAACGGAAATCTCCATAGGGGGAGATTTCTGTTTACCTTAATGTAGTCCGGTCTCGGAGTTGGAATATTTAAGTAGTGGGGGTGTGGGGGGTTGCAGGGGGGCTTGCCCCCCTGCCTACGCTTCTTATTTTTTATTTATTTATTTATTTTTTAAACATTATTCAGTGTTTTACTACATTGATCATTAGAGGTTGACCTTTTGTGATTCGATGTAGTAAGATTTCGATAACGTGATATAGACGCAATGGGTGCAGTGTGTTTACTACTGACAACCCTATTGACATTAGGAGTACTTTTATGTGAGAGCTTTGCCTCCAGTGACATTGTGTAAACACATCTCTCACATACCATATTAGTTTGTTTGAGAATAGTTTGTAGGATTGTCACATATCTTTAGTTCTACATATGGATTTTTATTTGCCTTTATAGGAGCAGCAGTTCTGGTGTCAGCTTTTATGGAACACATCATGCCTGATGACAGTAGAGCATCAGAGCCTGGCATCAAGGTGGCACATTTCTGGCACAGCTCAATAGCACAATGCCTCTGTCAGTAACAGTTGTAGTGGAGGGCACCCTACTGCCCACATCAACTGACACATCTTTGTTGCCTGTGCAACCTACCCCTGACTCTTGGGTATGGAAGAAAAGACATGCCTGATAGATACAACATAATGTGCATGGCCATCACCAGCTCACACACCAGCAGTGGAGAGTGCATGACCATGGAACATGATGATGGCACTGAGGAGTAGCATGCCTGTGGATGCCAGAGTCATGGTTCCTTCTCAGTGCCAAAACACGTTATCTCACTTGGCATAAATCAATAGATGAGCAGGAAGATGATCCAGGCATAGGCAGATGACACCAGTACTATGGCAGAGATAATTAGTCCAGTGTATGGCATGACTGATGACATATGTGAGGGCCTGCAATGCATACATGCATCTATGTATCACAAGGACAGGGAACACACCCACAAGCTCAGGTCACTAGATGGCCACTTAGCAACTATTGAAACTTTTATGGGATCTCTTGGTTCTGCCTACCAGGGACAATGCCATGCCCATGGCTGTAGATCCTTTGCCTTCACAGTAGATAAGCCCCACAGGCAGATACCTTGAAGTCACACAGTGTCACTTTTTTATTTCCAGCTATTCATGATAAGCCTAGTGTGGCATGATGGGGCCACTCTCACAGGCATAGTTTTCATGGCAGTCCTCCGTATCACATGGCCATGTAGTCACGGTCATGTAGTTCCACATCATTGTTACCAGATGACTATTGTTGGCCATGCCAATTCATGGACAGACACTCTGTTAACTAAGGCAATCCATGGTCTTCATTGTGCCCACTCGCAGTCCCACAGTCCCTATCACATCCATGTCTGGTCAGTAATCCATAATCTGCTGCAGCTGTGGCTCTTAATTTTGTAATTTGCAAGTAGTCAGATCATCTGGCCACCTGACCCTGTCAGGAAGCTGTAGCCCCTCCTTTTACAATATACACTACTCTCTCAATCACCTAGTCATGTAACTTAATAGCTCTTCCACATCCCTAAGTCCATCCCAGTTCCACCTAAGTAACCATTGCTGATCCCTGTCACCATGTCCCTTCTCATGTATGCCAGTTATGATAACTGTGCCCTGCCCATCCTGCTGTGCTACATAAGCCAGGTAATGTCTAATGCACACTGTTACCAATTAATAAATTGTGCCACATTGCCTGGGTCTAGCATTGCATGTACCAGTTCTAACCTTTGCTGTCTCTATTCTGGCTCATAGTCATAGACCAAATGCTTCATCTTTGCCAGTACTGCAGTGCATATTAACTATTTCATCCCTGTGTATCATCTACCTCTATCTGGTTCCTTCTCCATCTCCTCATCCTACACTTCTTCTGTTGTTGGCTCTGATCTGTCTAGTCCTCAAATGGTGATCCCATACTGTACTTGCATAGTATGTGTTGTGCAGTATTGCACAGACAGCAGATATTTTGACATAGGTCTTCAAAATGTTTTGCAGCATGCCGTTAGAGGAATCAAGGCAATGGATGCGGGCCTTCAACAGTTCAAATGTATGTTCAGTGATGTTGCAGTCTTCAACAGTACAGACCATTCCTCTCAACTGTCCAGAATTTAGCAGAATGTCCAGATTTTTGCCTCATATTTTTTGAACTGATCCATGTAAGTTTGGTGTTTTTTGGAAAGCCTTTGACAAATGAAGTCACTAAATAATGACAAACATTTAAGTTTAAAAATTGTATGACAATGTTAAGCCTGTTATTCTAACAACTGTTTTAGTTTATAAGAGCAGTAATTAAAATTTGCCCCTGATTTTGGGCCTTTATCCCATCATTGGGTTTAACTTTGTCTGGAATTTTTCCACTAAGAGTTTTATGCTTTGCAGGTAATGTATCATGAGCCATGGCTGCAGGATTGATCCAGCATCAATAATAAGATGTGCCTATGGGAAATCAGTTTGCACAAATCACTGTATAGGCCAGATGTGGGAATCATGAGAACTATCTAGATAGTGCACAGAAACATTGTAAATAACAGATAAAGATATAATGAAAGTTACCAAAGCTCAAAATTAAAACATAACTTTTATTCCAACAAAATAAAATAAACTAAAACTTTGGCTAGTAAGCCTTCAATGTTATTAAAATAAGTGCAAACAAACCAACATATTGTAAACCTTGGTGAAAAAAAACACTGTCCAGTCAGATACAGGTAACAATTAGTCTCTTAAAGATATAAAACATTAAAAAAATATTTTTTATTTCAGTGTTTTATCACTTTCAATAAATACTTCATATTTAATTCATTGTTAAAGTTCTTGGGAGGTAGTCAAGTTGTACTTCAGGGTGGTTATATAACAGATAGAACCTTAATCCGTCAGGGTTAGAACCATGGTGTAACATAAAACGTTGTGTAATTGGACTTGTTCATTATGTAACTTTTTAATGTGTATAAGTTGTCCAGCATGCAATGCAGTTTGCCATGAGGCAACAATAACCAATGATCCGAAGTGTTCAGAGGGTAGTCGTATCAAGTGCACAAGGAAAGATCAGACACTTCCTGCATTAACTGTTTCAGAAATGAAGTCCACCCAAAAATCTGAGTTACAGTGCATACAATTAACAACATATTCCTCAAAATAACAGCAATTGATATATAAGCTGTGAGGTTGCACATCCCTTAAAACAATAACATTTGCACAACATGCAATCACTGTCCGTTTATCAAGCATGCTCCATTTATACATAATACGTATATTTTATATATATATATATATGTATATATATATATATATATATATATATATATATATATACATACATATATATATATATATATATATATATATATATATATATATATATATATATATATATATATATATATATATATATATTTATATATGGGTCTGCTTTGACCCATCGAAATTAGGTTTCAAAGAAACATATTTTTTTCGAAAGTGCATTTTTTCAAAAATATACTTTCACAAAAGAGAAATAAACTGAAAACAAACCCCCCCCCCAGATTCACTATCCTTTAGGAGCAGGGAATGAAGGCACGCTGCCTGAGCGCCTAAATGGACACGGAGCATGTACGAGTGCAGGGGGCGTGTCTGAGAGCAGAGCTCTCAGAATATACATGCCCCTGCAATCAAGAACAGCAGTATAGGAATAAGAATGAGTGAGATCACTCATAGGTGTTCGCATACCCCCAGCAGCATCCACCAAGTTTATAATAGCAATATTTAAAACATGAAATATAAAGAAGTTCATTTTTTTTTTATGAAACAGATTAAATTTAACCGTAGGTGCATGGGTTTGCCCATCACTTAGCTACGTTTAATGTAGCTTAAATGGCACAAGCGGATAAAAAGCAAGATATATGCAAATGAGTCAGTACTGCAATAGTGTAGTGTGCAGAGCATTTGCCTTATGAGCAGTCATTCCCGGTTTGAGTCCCACTCCAGTACATTCCATTTTCCATGTCAAACCACTTTATGACCAATATTTTTTGTTGCATAACGTACTAAATAACGTATATTTGTGAACTGTGGTACTGCATTAAATGCAGATGTGAGGTGTCATTGTCCTAATGTTGTAAAGTCCACAGATAATCACAAGTGCCCCATACAGTATATACACACAGGAATCAGGGATACAAATGGAAGGTAAAATGTATAATGAATGATAAATCCATACAGTTTCCAAATCCACCACCTTCCCAAGAACCATTTGACATTACTGTCTAAATTAGTGAGGTGGTAAGCAGGAGTAAGCACTAGTAATCAAGAATAAGCATATTTAAGCAGTAGTAAGTGGGAGTAAGCATATTTAAGCAGTAGTAAGTGAGTTTAAGCCCGTTTGCTTGAGATAAGCCATGCGCACACAGGTTAAGCAATATTGAAGCTAACTCTCTGTAAGCATATTTAACCTGAGGTTAGCATTACTTACCTTCATGCAAACCTGTGCAAACCCGCTTACAATTTCTTAAAAGTGCCTTAATCACTCTGTATGCACCAGTCGCTGTTCTGGCCAGAAACAAAATAAATAGCCTTTGCAGGTCTTGAACCCAGGACCCTGTACACTATAGTCGCAATAGTTAACCACTAAGCCATCACAGCAGTACATAAGATTGAGGTATCACCAAACAGATCATCACTATAGGAAATTCAAATGAACATGTGAAAAGAATCTATATACAGTTTTATGTTGTATAACCTACTACATAACATAAATATGTGAACTGGAGTGCTGCATTAAGCCCAGATGTGAGGTGTCATTGTAATAAAGTGTTGAAATCCCCTAATAAACACAAAGACCCCTTACAGTACATGTACACATGAATCATGGATACCAAACACATATATAGCATGTAATGAATAATAAATCAATGCCAAAAAGCAAATATAATACAAATTAAAAATTAAGCAATGCTAAGCATTGAACAACCCAGCTTAGTAGGTGTAAGCAATATGTAGGCCAGCTAAATAAGTTTGCCCATTGGTATACTCCTTTAAGCAATGCCAGCCTTAGGTAAGCAGGTTTGCCCATAGCTTAGCATTTTCAAAACTGTCCAATCATGGCAAAGTGCCAGAAACCAGCCCTATTTAAACCCAACAGGCAGGAATACATCTTATAACTGGTTGCAGCTTCCTCCTGTAGCACTATATCTGGTATGGGAGAGGGTGTGCACTTTCAGGTGCAGCGCTGGGGCATCCAGGAGTCTAGAGTCATGACAGGACTCCTTGTGAAAGACCATGACCAGAGACTGCTGCACGGCCAGTACCAGGGTTCCCAATACAAAGCAGAAGCCTGAGATTGTCTCGCCCATGACCTCACCAGTGCCACTGGCATACCCCGAACTGGTGAGCAGGTCAGGCATCACTATGCTGACTTGAAGTGGAGAAAGGGGGATCTCTTGGATCAATGAATCCAAGAGGCTAGGAGGACAGTGGATGTCCCAGCCGTGTGTATCAGTCCACTACCTGTTTAATACTTGCCAGCTCATGTATATTATGGATAGGTGCGGCTAAATATTCCTCTTATGTCTTTCACAGTGGCAGATGAGTGGGCTGCAAACCAGGAAGCCCATGCCTGTAGACTGCAGCGGTTGCAACGCAAGGCAGGTTAGTAATACTCTTGCATGCACTGTCATAGGAAATAAATCTAAAAGTAGTAGTAAGTTAATTGCCTGTATAAAATCTGTATTGCTTAAGGCATGTACTCCATACACCAGGGAATATGGCAGGAAGAATCACATATAGGTTGTATGTAAATAAAAGCATAATAGCCGGACAATAAAGGTCTAACTGCTGGACTGTATGTATTTACTCTGGTATCATATGGTAATGTAGAGTTGCAATCTCTTAATATTACTATTGTATTAAGCACTGTTACCCACACTGTGCTACATAAATAAAATGTGTAGGAATGTCTGTATATGACTGTTGTAATCCTAAGAGGTCATATAGTACAACTGAGAGAGACTTAGACAGAAAACAGTGAAAAGACAGAGAAAATCCAAATAGCACACTCAACTGAGACGTGAACTGTTGTATGTTTAGCACACACAGCTATGGCTCAAATCCTGGGAGTGGTAGTAGGCTGAATGCAGAATCATACCCCACAACTGTACATATATGTCCAGAATGTCCAGTAAATTGGCCTGTATCTGCTGCCTGTCACCCTGTTCCCCTGGCAGATCAGTGAGATGATCACAGATGTTCAGGCAGCAAATAAGAAATACAACTGAAATACAACAAGAAATACAAAGAAAATATAAGAACAAATCTGGCACTTTAGCAACTCCCCAAAATGTTATGAGAGTAATAAGCCAAGTATGGCCCATTTACACCTCCATGTTGTCAAGCTGTGACCAGAGTGTGTACAATAACAGAGTGAGACATATGTGCATAATACTAATGTGGAATCTGGTAATTTGTGTAGCAACATTCAGGTAGTGCTAACAAACATTGCTCCCACAGGTCTGTCAGATATGAACAGTGCCTAGAAATAAAAAATTGATATCCTGTACTGGTACTGTTTACTCTGGTATTGTATGGCATTGTTAGTGTTGCAGATGCTCTGAATAATAAGGTATTACTCATCACTGTCACCCACACTGTGCTACATAATAAAACTGTCTAGGAAATCCTGTATAAGAGTGGTGTAATTACGAGGTCAGAATGTAAAATCACAGGACAATTATAGACAGAAATCAGACAAGAGATACACAGCAATATCTATATAGCACACTCAAATGTGATGGACAGTGTTTTAATTTTAGCAGACACAGCCATGGTTCAAATCCTGGGAGTGGTAGTAAGCTGTATGCAGAATCATACCCCACAAATGTACAGAATTGTCCAGAATGTCCAGTTAATTGGCCCATATTTGCCGGCTGTTACCCTGTCCCCCTGCCATATCTGTGTGCTAATCTCTGACATATAGGCAGCATTTCATGTCATATAACTGACTGTCAGGCCTGTACACATTTGGAAAATGTCAGTGAAAACAAACCTGTCATTGTACAGTTCACTAAAGGTTTAAGAGGGCAATAAGTCGAAATATGTCCCGGTTCACCTGCAATGGGTCAAGACATGCCCAGAGTGTGTGCAATAAGAGAAGAACAGGTATGTGCAGAACATCAACCTGGAATCTGGGAATATGTGTAGAAACAGTTAGGTAGTGTTAACAAACAGTATCTCCACAGGTATACCAGGTAAAGAGGTGTATACTGCAGGTAAAACTCAGTTCATGTATATAGTTGTCTACACCCATACCACTGTCCAAACTAAGGCAATAGGGTAGTGTACTAATACCTGTAAGGTACAGATCACAGCACTGACTAGGAAAGTAATGAGAACTACAGGAATATACTAGTTGTTAATTGACATCTTTCTCTCCCCCCACCATATCTGCAACAATAAAGTAAATACACAACTCAATCGGTATGTGCTACATTAAATCTACTGTTGGGACATATGTCCTATTGTTTAATAATTATTTACATTTTTTTCTATGCATGTGCCATGTTGAAATACCCCCACATTGGTGGCATGCTGCCATCAATGTACCCTCATGCTCCTGTAATGGCAATTGTGGTTCCATATATGCATGTGTTCTGTTTGCTATGCAACTGTTCCATATCTGGCGTTTGGGTTAATGGGAATATCTATGGATGCTGTTATACCTAATCCTGGAATGTGTTGACTATTACTAACCGCATAGGTTGTAAAATTGAAACACCATAGCACGTTTGGGAAGGCCGGTCCCGGCAGACCCATATGTCTCATCTCAGCTGGTCGTGGCACCAGCACATCTGGGGCACACCCCGGGACCTCCTCATCCATTGGTCCTGCACCACCTTTGGGTGGAACCACCTCAGGGGATGGGGTTTCCCCCCCAGGGAGTGGGCGTGGACAGGACACTGTCACCCATCGCCAAGTACGGGGCATGGTGCATAGCGAGTTCTGCAGGGAGTTTGGAGATCTGTTACGCCAGCTAGAGGGCCGTGTGTCACAACTAGAGGGTCGGCCTGGCTCTCCTACTCAGCCCCCAGCACAGCCACCTTCGGGGCTGTGAAGGTGCAGTGGTAACTGCCCATGGGTGGAGACCTCAGTCCCACTGTTTCCACTAGGGGGGCTCATAGGCTTCCGATTTCCAAATACCCCTCTCCATCAAGATGTTTACCCTCCACGTGTCACATACCACCCATGTATGCATCTTGTCTGTTAACCTACCCAACCTACCTCCCCAAATATACCTGCTATCCCTCAACAACATCCCACTCTTACCTTAAAAAAAAAAAAAAAGGACTATCTGTTCCCAGAATAAAATCTCGCCCCATACATATCTGTCCATTTCGCACACATGTCCACTGGACACATGTAATCTGGTCTAATTGACTTCACAACATATTATTGTTGTCCTCACCCCTCTCTCAGGAGTCTGAGTGTCCAAATCTATCTCCAAATTCAGTGTATATGCACAGCTGTTGCTGAAGAAGGAATGGGCAGGTACGGACCTTCCCTACACCCGTTCTGCACATCCCTAGCTATTTTCCCTTCTGTCTTTCTCTCTTTGTGCCCCTTTTTTCACCACTTTCCTATCAACCCTTTTTTCTTTTAAAGAAATTAGCACAGGGGTAAGCAGGAGTAAGTACTTTTAAGCAGCAGTAGGTGGGTTTAAGCCTGTTTGCATGGGGGTAAGCAATGCCTACACAGGTTAAGCAATTGAGAAGCTAAATCAATATAAGAAAATGTAACCGGAAGTTAGCAGTGCTTACCTCCATGCAAACCCATGCAAACCCACTTACAACTGTTTAAAAGCGCCTTAATTACTCTGTATCCAATGGCCCTTGTTCTGCCCAGCAACAAAATAAACAGCCTCTGCAAGTCTCAAACCCAGGACTCTGCACCCCATGGCCAAAGTGATTTGCCACTAAGCCATGTCAGATGTACATAACCTTGATGTTTTCACAAACATATCAACCAGCACAAGTCATTCAACAGTACAGGAAATATATTCAAACATATAGATGTGTGTGTGTGTGTGTGTGTGTGTGTGTATATTCATATGTAAATAGATATATATATAAAAATATATATATATGTGTATACATAGATATATATATATATATATATATATATATATATATATATATGTGTGTGTGTGTGTGTGTGTGTGTGTATATATATATATATATATATATATATATATATATGTGTGTGTGTGTGTGTGTGTGTGTGTGTGAGTGTGTATATATATATATATATATATATATATATATATATATATATATATATATATATGTATATATACAGATATATATCTATAGCTATAAAAGAGAACATAAATACATATATGACCACAGGCACCATTAATGGGGTGAGGGGGCCCAAGCTAAATATGTGTTGTATGCATTGATATGACCCCCCCGCACACTAAACAGATCTGCCCTGCAATACAGTACCAACTGTTGCAAGTCCCATAACCAGGACCCAATACAACATGGGCACAAGACGTTAACAGTAATTCATCCCACCTGTATGATGTCAGACTGGTATCAATAACTTATCATGCAGTATGGTCTGGTTACCATAGGGAATGTACAATGTGGAAGCATATGCAGGTATATATATGTATATATATATATATATATATATATATATATATTTATTTATTTTTTTTATTTTACATTTGTTGACCGGGCTAGTCTAGCTGGATATATGTCCATTTTCAGTAGAGGCCCGGGGAGAAAAGCTCCAGTATTAATTACAAAATTACAAAACAAGTATTATTGTGACATAAACATATTATTGATTACAATGAAATTTAACATAAAAATTGATAAAAAAATGCATTGAGGTGAAAAGGGAAAGGTATTAGAGATATGAGGAAGAAAAAGAATAGAGAAGAAGTGAGAAAGAAATAAGAAAAAGAAAAGAGGAGATAGTGTTAGTCTGGGTTAGTACAGGAGCAAATCCAGTGTTTATTGAGTTAAAGTTTTAGATTCCTTTTAAACAGAGGGAGTGATGTGAGAGATGAGATCTCAGACGGAAGCTTATTCCATATTTTTCCAACAGCATTGGAGAACAAGCAATCACCTGCTAAATTGTTAGTTTTAGTAGTATGGATCAGAGGTTTGTTAGAAGAGCGCAGGTGTCTCAGGTTAGTGTAAGGTGTAATGAGATTGGAAAGTAATGGGGTTTTGCTAGGTTGGTATAGGGTCTTGTGCACTATAGTAAGCTGTTGGAGTTTGAGTAGATTGGGGAGTTCGAGCCATCCTAGTTCTTTTAGGTTCAGGCAGTGATGGGTCCTGAAAGTAGATGCTGTAGCAAATCTAGCAATGTTATTATAGGATGTTACTAGTTTATTGAGGTTATTTTTAGAGAGATTGGTGAATATTGGTGAGGCATAGAGTAGGGTACAGATTAGGTGGGTTCTAGCTATTGTGGTCCTTGCTAGTGGAGTGAGAAAGGGTTTGATTCTATATAGTGATCCTATTTTTTTGTTAACTGATTTTATAGAATTGTTAATGTGAGAATCAAAGTTGAGATTATTGTCTATAGTTATTCCTAGTAGCTTAGTGGTAAGATCAGGTGAGATAACTGTACTGTTGTTGGAAGTGAGAGTGAAGTGTAAAGGAATGGACTTTCGGGTAGGTGAGAAGAGTAGTAGTTTAGTTTTCTTAGGGTTAAGGAGCAGGCATCATTGAGAGAACCATTGTTCTACAGTGTTAAAGGTGTTTTGGGTAATAGACTGGAGTTCAGTTTGAAAGGTGGCTGTACAGATTATTGTGGAGTCATCTGCATACTGAATGCAGGTGGTGTTAGGGATAGCTGTTTGCAGGTCATTGATAAAGATGGAAAATAGAAGGGGGCCTAGGATAGAGCTTTAAGGAACCCCTACAGAGATAGGAAGGTGATCAGATAGTAAGTTTTTCCAGAGAACTGCCTGTTGACGGTTATTTAAGTAAGATGTGAACCAAGTAATGGAAGGAGCATCAAGTGAGAGAGAAGTAAGAATGTGCAGAAGAAGTTAGTGGTTAACCATGTCGAAAGCTTTAGACAAGTCAATGAAGACAGCAGATGATAGAATATTTTTATTGTGGTTAAAGTTGATGGAGTTAGTAAAGGAGAGCAATGCAGTGGTGGTGCTATGGGAAGGTCTAAATCCATGCTGACAAGAAGCAAGTAGGCTGTTTTGGAGAAGGTGGTTAAGTAGTTGTTTATGTATGCATTTTTCAAATATTTTAGCAAGGGGGGATAGGAGTGCTATAGGACGATAGTTAGAGAAGTCATTGGAGTTTCCACCTTTGTGGAGTGGAATAATATGAGATATTTTCCAGATAGAGGGAACAGTTCCTTCTGTAATAGATCTGTTTAAGAGTATAGAGATGGGATAGGCTATAGCTTTGGCAGCTATTTGAAGGAACTCTGCAGAGAGTCTGTCGGCAGAAGGGGTGGTAGGTTTTAGTTTATTAAGGAGTGAGAAGATAAAGGAGGTAGGAATAGGTTCAAAATGAAAAGCAGGAGGTGGAGTAGAAGAAGATGTGGGCAGGTTTGAGGTGTCAGGAGATAGGTGACTAGCCAATGTTTGGATAGCATTTGTGAAGAAAGAGTTAAAGGCATTAGTTGTTTGTGAGGGATTGTCAGGGTTGGAGCCTAGTGGGTTGGGTGTGACAGATTGGCCTGGGGAAAGAAGATTATTAATACTTGTCCAGAATTGTTTAGGTTGCTTGTTACAGGTTTGTTGAGTTAGGAGAAAATAGTTCTTTTTGTCTGTCAGAATGGCTTTTTTTGTACTGTTTCTAAGTTCTTTGAAGGTTTGGCGGTCAGTCAGATTTTTAGTAGTGCGCCATTTTGCCCAAAAGTTGTTTCTAAGAGTGATTTTTTGCCTGGTGTCATTGGAGAGCCAGGGAGCTGGTTTAGCTTTGATTCTAATTGTACGTAGAGGTGTATGACGGTCTAGAATGGATAGGAATGTGGAATTGAAGTGTTCTACTGCTTCATTAAGGGGAAGAAGGTTTAGTAGAGACCAGCTACATTGTTTTAATTTAGCTAGAAAGAGTTAGGAGTTAAATTGCTTTTTTGAGCGTAATGTTAGGACAGTATTAGGAAGAGTTAGGTTTGTTCTATGTCTAATAATGTAAGTAGGTGAATGGTCACTTAGATCATCCGGAAGGGTACCAGATGTATAGGTTTGGTGGGGGTTATTTGTAAGTATCCAGTCTAAGGTAGTTTCATGGATATTGATTTTATTGGTTCTGGTAGGGCTATTAATAAGTTTTGAGAAGCCATATAAGTTTATATGGGAGGTGGGGTTTATACTTTTACAGGTATTCCAATCAATGTTTACGTCACCTAGGATAATTGTTTCTTGTGGGATGTTGGAGGAGAGCCAGTTAAGGATATTTTCTAGTGTAATAATGTTATTTCCTGGGGGAAGGTATGTACAAATAATATTTATTGCTTTACTTTTGTTGAGTGGAAGCTGTAAGCAGATAATTTCGGTATTATTTTCAAGGGGTAGGTTGGGATGCATAGTACTGATTTGAAGGTTAGCTTTATATAAGATAGCAACTCCTCCTCCCTTTTTGACTGGGCGGTCATGTCTTATAATATTATATCCGGGTGGGGTAATTTCGTTGTCTTTAATGTGAGGTTTAAGCCATGTTTCAGATAAGCAAAGAATGTCAAATTGGTGGACATCTAAGAGGGCATGAACTTGAGCAATTTTGTTACATATACTACGAATGTTAACATGAGCAACTGAGAGTGTGTTGCCAGGTTTGGCAGTTAAGAGGGTACTAGTTATATTTTGGTAAGTGTTTCCTGTAGAATAGTTATGGTGAGGGCCAGGGTTAGGATGAATGTCACCATCCAATAAAGCATGGACAAGTAATAGTTGTTTAGTCTGGAGAGGTTTATAGAGGCAGACTAGTGATTTTTTTTTTATTTTGAGGTTGTAGAATTTGATATGTACAAGTCTGTGGTATTTGGGTAGTTGGTAGCTTGCTTTATAAGTTAGGTTTGTGGAAATAGAGATTAAAGGGAGTATAGCTGTAGAGGTGTGTGAGTAGGGAAAGGTGAGGGAGTAGTGGATTGGTTGTTCATATGATGTAAGGAGATAGGTAGTGGCTAGAGGAGTTAGGAGAGAGATACAGAAAAGTAGTTGGAGTGGTGAAGGGATAAATAATGCAGGCATTTCAAAGTTAAGGGAGATGAGAGAGGTAATAAGGGGTAGGTTTGTAGCAAAACTGAGAAGTAGTAGTCTGACCTGAGAGAAAGGAGAAGTTTAAGTTATGTAATAAGTGGATGCGAAGTGATGCTAAAGAGGTTGAGGGTGTTAATGATGAGGTGTATTTGATTGGAGTTAGTCAAGTGAGGGTGTGTTCTCTAAAGTAATATTTGTAGGAGTAGTGGGGGCGGGTGAGAATTGGGGGCAGGGTAGGGGAGCGGAGTGAACCTGCAGGGCGAACGGAGTGGGAAGAACCAAGCTAAGAGAGCAGAGTGTGATGGAAGACAATCAGTGAAGAAAGAGAGTGATCCAGAGGTAAGTCTAAACGTGGGGACTGTAGAAGAAAGCTCAGAGTCAAATGGGAAGGAGGTCAGGGTGAGGACGCAAAACAAGGGTGTCTTATGACTGAGGGGAGTGAGTGGGTAAGTGAGTCCAAGAAGAGCTGAGAACTAGTGGAGAGGGAGAGTGCAGTAAAGGGAAGGCAGTATAATGCAGAGAGCTATGCTAGTGACACTTTCTAGTGAGGTGCAAGGTAATGGTAAAGAGAGGTCCCTACCTAGTTTGGTCAGGTTAGGGGGACATGTGGAAGAACAAGAGAATGTAGGAAGGAGGATAGGGAGAGGTAAGACTTATGTTAAAGAGCAGAAGTTAATGGCTGAGGGGGGGTTGGCTGCCGGCTTTCCTGCCCGAGAAGCTTGTCTAGCTTAGCAGAGTCTAAACAATCATATGGATAGAATTTATATCTGTATGAATTAATACATACTTTCACTGTTTTTACAAAGGAAAAAATTCTCTCAGTGAGCTGTTTAGTTATTCCCTTAGTTAGTACGGGTCTTCAGAGGCATCCTCCCGGGAAAATGCAAGTGTTTGACACAGGGACAGTCTGCAACACAGAGCTGATAACAGAGAGACAGAAAAAGGTGGCAAGGCAGGCAGTCCAATATTAAGGAGCAGGTAAAGAAGTTACATAAACCCAGTAACAGCTGTAACATCAGATAATGCAACACTTTGTACATTTATCACACTTCCATAACTGCAAAATAAAGCTAGTTACAACTACATATTCAGGGTGATGCTAAGCAATGGCATTAAAACAAGTTATGCAGGGAGCTATAATAACATGGGAGTAGAAAAAATCCCTTAGTAAATCAGCAAAAAGACTTATTTATAACAGCATATTTGATTAGTTTAATATCCTACTGAAATACACAGTCAGATAAGAGTGGTTCACAATTACATTAGTTACTGAGAGTTAATTATAATACCATAAGGAAAAAAATTATTAATTGTAAAGACACTTTGCTAAACACAGTATAATTGGGTTAATTGTGGGGATAGCATCTGTTAGAGCCCCACAGTAAGAGAGGCGCTAGATACAGATCACTAAGCGTGTTGGTTATATGGCACAATTGGATGTTTCAAAGCCCAAGGTTAGAAGATAAGAGGGGAAAGTAATGAGTGGCACTAGAACTATAGTGTGGAATAGAGGAATAACAACAAAAAATCTACCAGGCACAGGAAAAAGGCTGTATCCTGCTAGGCAATGTCTGTAAAGATCGATGTTATAGGCAGATAATCTTATAACAGATTGTAAGGTGGTTTGAGGTGGAGGTTATGCGACTGAAAGCGCTACACTCTTAGTATACAGGGGCCATACAGAGCGGCTAGGCATCCATGACATATCAATCACTCACAGCCAGAGGTGAAATATAGCTGGACCGAGTTAAATAAGTAGGGAGGTGGGTTGTAATCAGCTTGGGATGGTCATAACTGCATAGAAGGTGGTAAGGTTATGTCGGTTCCGTAGGAGAAGCAGCGCGTTATACAACCAAGCTACTGGGGCTGTTTGTAGCAGCTATGCAAACTCTACTAGGCTGCTTAAACATAAGGATTCTACGTTGTACTGATATAGAAAGTATTACTTTTTCCCAAGGTTAGCAAAAGTATAAAGCCGGCCCGTATTGCAAACAACTAGGCAAGCACTCTAAGCCATTAAACGCTTGGATTAAGGGTTTCTCTATCGGGCTAAGTAGGATAGATTAAGGGACTCAATGCCGTGCTAATCAGGAAAGCTGCACCTTATTCCTAGTAAGTGTGGTGAGAGTGCGAGACCCAATATGAGGGTTACTTAAGCAATTAAGCTGTGTTCCCACTCTACGTATTTATATCTATATATATATATATATATATATATATATATATATATATATATACATATACACATATATAGATATATATGTAACTACACATACACACATATATATAGGAAGATACATATTTTGAGTGTACACACCATACTGAACTGCCAGTATTCCTACAGTTGCCACCTTATCAAATGAACAGTGTATGAGTCACCCATACAAAAGACAATTGTTGCCTGAAACATACCCACAGAGAGGTCAAAGAATATAACACTACACACAGGTTTTCATACACAAGAATGTTTTATTTGTGTACTATTACAGTTGTATATGCCATGTCATATAGCTGTTTAGACTTTGAAATACATACAAACAGATTAATGCAACTCTAAAACAGAAAAACAGCCCTTGCTGGACTTCAACCCAGGACCCTGTACACTATAGTCATAACAGTTAACCACTACACCATGACAGCTGTGAAGACAGTTGTTGTTTTCCCAATATATCTGTCAGTACACATATTGAATAGTATTGAACAATTGCTGTGACTTCCACAATTGTGTAGTATTTGTTAGTGATATTACTGTTGCATCACATATGTTGTTATATGTAAGTATACACATATCAGATACATACGGTGTGATACATCTGGCAAAGTATACACAACAGTAATGTTTACACATGACAAGGATATGGATATATATACATGTACATATATATGTCTATATATCTATATGGATACATATATATATATATATATATATATATATATATATATATATATATATATATACACATACACATATATGTTTACCATATGTCCAGAACATTGAGTGGAGTCCTACTTCAGCACCAATAGTCTCAACCTGTTAGTGCAAAGGGATGTCATGTATGTATTGCAGGTATATATGTAGACTGTTGCCACTTTAACAGGGGTTGTCTTAACAGACATGTTGTGTGTGGGAGGTCACATCTGCTTTTGACAAGTTAGTGACATACATCTGTACAGAATCCCACTGCTTTGTCAGAAATACACAACAGTTATGGTGGCCTGGCAGCAGTATGTCTTGCAAATATCTGGACATAACAGCACACTGGGTAATTAGACTAAGCTGCTAGGCATGTAGCAAAGCACTGTGCAAACTACAGGCAGACTGCCACAACACTGGACTACATTTTGTATGGGGGAATACATATGTACCTGCAAATATAGCAGGCTCTACAGGCATGTCACAGCACAGAGTAACAGACACCTGTGAGAAAGTGCATACTCGCAACCAATGTGAACACAGCCACAGCCACATATGGTATGTAAGCGTAATATGATACTATATGGACTGTCTGATAAACACCATCCTCATATGTGCCCCTCTCATACTAACCCTACATAAACTGGGTCACAACACAGTGTGGTCCAATGCCTGTCTGTGGTATGGGACACGTGTGTGTTTGGCCCTACAAACATGTGAGCCAATAGGGTACCATACACTGAAGCAGCATGTAACATCAAATAGAACAGGACCAAGCACAATGGCATCTACCACAGTCTGTGCACAGGCCATGGTACGTGTTCACAATACAACACTGTCGACAATCACCATAAGTACATAGACCCCAGTACTGTACACACAACCACAGAATGCCAAGGTTATGTCCTCAGAAATAACCCCTGCTATACATAACATGTCTAGCAATCTGATATCTGACTGGCTTGTTATCAGGTAAATAATGATGTATAGAACATATGCACCTCTTACTGCATGACATATATACAAAGGTTGACAGACCAACACTGGGCCAATATTGGCATGTTGCTGTGATACCCTCATACATTTACTGTTGTAACAGGGTTTGTTGTGACATATGTCCTATGAAGGATATGAAGTCAGTAACTCTCATGGCTGTCACCATGTACTGACTGCAATCCTCAGACTATGCGTCTGCAGTTCTATGATAGGTGATCTCTGAGTAACACAAGAAACATAAGACTCCAAACACTGTCCAATCTGTAGATAACCCTACAGGTGGGAGTTTCCTCAAACACATAACACTGTCATGACAGGTAGACAGGTATTGAATCATGTAGACCGGCCATATCCACATACTGTTAAATCAACAGTACTCCAAATGCAGAAGAGCAACGCTTACATTCTGTAGTCATGTCTGGCACATCTCCCTCCTGTTTGTTGGCCTGTCTCCATAGTGTATGTTGTTAGACGTAAATCTCAATACCATCTGTGATGCTGTTTGCCAAACACCAACATGATGTCCTGCTCGCAGTGAATAAAATGGTCCAACACCCACATGATGTTCCTATATATTGGAGTGTATTTCCATGCAATTGGCTATAGGAATGTTACCACAGCTGTTCCACATGCAATCAGCTAGTGGGGGACTGCAATTTGTGCAGAGACCATCAGCTGATCATAAGTATCAGTTACAAAACACAAGCTGCTGCCTAAGCAAAGCAGGTGTACGTCTCCACATTCACCAGAGAGGGAGTGAAAGAGACAGACAGAGACAAAGTAAGACAGGGAGGGGGTGGGAGAGTAAAACCTAAGCATGTTTGTGTCACACACTTACCAGTATGGGGTTTCAAACCCCTGACTGACTATGTATTGCTATCATATGTCTATGCAGTTATTGCATGCACCACATAGCTTACATGTTGGGGAGCTGTCCAAAGGTATATGTGATGGTGAGTGACATCTGCAATAGTGATATAGGAGTGATAAGGTAGGTGTAGTACACATGCCTGTCCACATGAACAGGTGTCAACATCAACACAGCTACACTCTCTCAGGGACTCACATACATTAACACAGTTGGCAGGGTCAGGAATAGACTTCCTAACTAGCTAGTTTGCCACAATACAGTAATACACAGGTATCACATGCACCACAGGGGTTATCCAGATGGTATATGGGCAAAGGGTATGCGAAGGTGACTGACATCAGACGGCATGCTTCAGTAGGCCAGTGGGAGGTGTAGTGAGTGTGAATGGTGTCAAAATCATTATACTCCACACACACAGACACAAGGTGCCAGTACTGACATGCATGGGTGCATTGCTTCACAGGTGTGTAGTGGTTGACTGTGCCAGAAGGCTGTACAAGGCTAGGTGAAGGATGTACCTTGGCATAAGGCCACATGACAATGGTCTGCAGTGTGGCTCAGGGGTGTTGTGTCTGGATTGGCCCACATAGGTGGGTATTGTATTCACCATCCAGTCATCTGGGTTACTATTGTGGGTGGTCAGTGCTGTGCAATGCTTGCCATATATGTGTTCTATAGTCCATGACATGGACGGTGTCTGGGATGTGTACATCCCACATGCATGTTCTGTGACATGGAACTGTACCTGGGGTGTCCGGGCCATGTTGTGTACACATATTGTTATCATCAGATGTGCCATTCCTGGCCTCATGTGGTGGGAACTGGCAATGGTCATCAGTTTGACCCTGCTCCTACATTGACAGCATGATACAGGTATTCCCTAGTGTCAGTGGCATCTGTCCATACAGGGCATGTGTTTAAGGCATGGTATGTCCTTTGTGGGTCACATTTGATGGCACTACAGTTGTTGCAGGTCCAGTATCGAACATAGTGAAGGCTCACTGTCTGTGATTTTGTGACTATTGTAGTGATGGGACATGGTGCCATGCCCTCTGTAGTCTGCTGCAATCACACCATGGTTACTATCTGTGGGCAATATGCAGGGAACTACCAACAAAGTGGTTGTTGCCTAGCCGAGTGTGTTTGTGTATGAGACATGGGTTGAAAGTGTTCTCTGGGTAATAATAGGATTGCCTAATTTGTTCACCAGGCCTTGATGTCACATGTAAGGGCATTGATTGGCAACCCCAGCCTCTCTGTTGTTTGACATCTGTTATCCTTGTAAGGTGGACATTATGACATATAAAAGGCCCACCATATAAGAAATTTGCAAAACCCACTCCACAATGAGTCCAGTTGTTACACACTCACAGCCCCCTCCACACGGGATACAAATGACAAACACACACACACACACACATCAAGTCTCACAGTTGCCATGCCTGGGATTGGAACTCCTAGCTAACTAGTACATCATACTACAGCATTGCGCAGTTATATCACATGCCACAGAGATTACTGGGTTATTTTTTCCCCAAAGGTGTATTTCAAGGTGAATGACATCAGCAGGCTCGCCAAAGAAGGGCAATGGACATTGTATTGTCTGTGAATGGCCTCAAAAGCATTGCTTCATACACAGACAAACAAACACACACACTTGCCATGTCTGGGAATAGAACCCCCTACCGAACTAGTATATTACACTGCAGCATTACGCTGTTATAGAACACACCCCATAGATTACTGATCTATTTCTTCCCCAAAGGTGTATTTCAAAATGAATGACAGTAGCAGGCTTGCCAAAGAAGGGCAATGGAGGTTGTAATGAATGTGCATGGCCTCAAAAGCATTGCTCCATACACAGACACACTTGCCATGTCTGGGAATAGAACCCCTACCAAACTAGATATACCATGCTACAGAATTACGCTGTTATAGGATGCACCACAGAGATTACTGGGTAACTCTTTCCCCCAAAGGTGTATTTCAAAGTGAATGACATCAGCAACCTTGCCAAGGTAGGTCAATCAAACTGATAAACCGCTGACAACAACAAACTAGGTAAACACAGAAAAAAGTCCAAGCGACACCGGTGACCACACTCTCTTTAATAAATTTAAGCGCTTTTCGCCTGCTACAAAGCAGACTTCATCAGAATACATTAAAAAGAACACCAGCTTCATTTAAATAATACAACCAGCACAAAAAAGCGAGATGATTAATACATCAATTAAGTTGCCTTGACTGCTTAAAGGAAAACCATCCTAATCATAATAAAAATAAAAAATGAAGAACAAGTGATGTGTTTATATAAAACTATTACTCATATTTACTACTAAAATAAAACTAAACTAAATAATTTACATTAATAAAACACATTACTAATACTTTCCTATTTAAATTATCTTTCTAAGCTCTTAAGCTTTAGCAAACTACTAATAGAGATTGCCTCATTCAAACCAGGTACATTACAAGCATCTAACCTAATTTGCCATTTCAATTCTAGTTCATCTAATTTAAATGCATATGGACCCCCTTGAAAACTCAGAGAGATGCTATCAATAACCATAAATTTAAAATGATGGTTACTAAACATAGAAATATGCTTGGCCAATGCATTGTCTGCTTTCTTATGGCTTATAGCATAAATATGCTTGTATATCCTCTCACGAAGCCTCCGCTCCGTCTTGCCAACATAGAAAGCAGAACAACACATACACTTAGCCAAATATACCATTTCTTTTGAATTACAATTAAACTTCCTCTGTAATCTATATTTACAATTATTGACAATAAAAAAGTTAGTTACATCTATATATTTACACATATTACAAGCCTCACATTTTACCATGCCTGGTGTCTTGACAAACTGAACCGGGTTACTTGCTAACATTTCCTTCAAATTCCTGCCTTGTTTAAAAACAATTCTGGGACTCTCACCAAGTTTATTCATTAAATTTTGGTTAGATCTAAACAGTCCCCAATTTTTCTTAATAATGTTAATCCAAGAATTGCTCTGCATACAAAATGTAGAAATAAAACTACTGCCCACATTGTCAAAACCTGGAACAGTAGGCTTAACACCCATAGTGAGATGAACCGACTCTTCAAAAATAGGGTCATCGACTGGTAGAACACTTCTTTCTACCAACAATAGTACATAAACATGATTAACCCTTTTTGTCTTGACTTCCTCTATTAATCGTCCAACAGAGCTCCTGGATAACCCCTATGTATAAATGCCGTTCTCAAAAATTCACATTCATCTTCAAAATCTACATCTTGAGTAGAAATTCGGGCTGCCCTAACAAGTTGCCCTTTGACAACAGCCCTTTTCTGATGAAGAGGGTGTCAGCTTGAAAAGTGAAGGAACATGTTCGAGTATGTGTTTTTACGAAATATTTTAGCTGTATAACACTCAATTCTGTGTTCTTAGTAAGTAATATATCTAAATAAGATACTGACACAGAATTAAAGGTGGACGTAAATTTTAAAAACTCAGTTGAACTGTTGAAGACCTCTAATAAAGTATTAGCTACTTGTTCATCCCCATTTAATAAAACAAAAATATCATCAAGATATCTAGTATAATATGCAACATGTTCAACGTAAGTTTGATTTTTAAACACATACTCCGATTCCCAGTAAGCCATGACGAGGTTGGCCACGCTGGCACCAAAAGGGGACCCCATGGCCAACCCCACTCTCTGAAGATAAAATTGTTGGTTGAAAATAAAGAAATTGTTAGATAAAACCAAGTCCAACAATTCCATCACCAAAGATATATCATGGCAAGGGGCCTCATGTTTCCTCATCATATGAGCGACCCATTCAATATTGATTTGGTGCGGAATACAAGTATATAAGTCTTTAACGTTTATTGTTAACAGATTGTGACTAGGACTAAACTCCAAGGTATTAATATTTGCCAAAAATGACCAGGAGTCTTTACATATTTGTACTTCACACAACACATATTCCTGTAACATGGTGTCGATCACTTTAGCACACACATAAGTGGATGATCCCCGGCTATCAACAAGGGGCCTCATAGGGGGATTTAAGAGTTCCTTGTGAATTTTAGGGATGCCAAACAAAGAAGGATATACTGGGAACTATGTTGTCATATAATTCAACAATTGTTGGTCTATTCGACCGTCAATGAAAAGATCATTACTGCAGGATTTAACTAAATTGTATGCCCTATTCACTTCAGATCTAGAGCTGATTTGATATGCCTCATTACTAAATAGTTCTATGATTCAGTCATTATAATTATCCACATCAAAGACTACTAAACCCCACCCTTGTCAGGTTTACAAATCTGGATATTCTGTGTATGTAGAAACCTGATTAAATCTCGCTCATCATTATCAAGTACAAACTTGCCATAGCTAGATAACCTTTGTCTAGCTAAAAGTCTAAAATCAAGTTCACATAAAGCCTCAAATGATTGAATAACTGGATGTAATGGGGGGTTAAACGTTTTGGAAATACGGTAATGTTGCCTTGCTTCTAGACCAATGTTATTACAAAATAAAAGTTGGAAATTCAATTTCCTTGTGTAGAATTTAAGCTCTACAATCATTTTAGTTAAATCCATTCGCTGCTGTGGAACATATGTATAACCTTTTGCCAGTAAATTAACCAGTTCAGGAGAAATAGGACAAGAAGAAAAATTATAAACTTTAAAGTCCTGGTTCTCATTTAAAATAAGACACAAATATCACAAGAACGCCAACTTTAATACATGAAGCTTTTTGTTCTCTCTTTCTCAACATATATACATATATACACAAATACTTTATTTATATAGGGTCTAGTTAATGTCACAATGTTACACCCAACACCCAAAAACTAAAAAACACATATATTATTATTCTGTTTAAAATACATTAAACAAATATTTTATTCTTTAAAAAAAAAAAAAAAAATATATAATAAAATAAATATAAAAAAATAATATATACAAAAAATATATATATAAATTATCATACTTCACTCTCACTAACTTTTTTTTATGCAGCAGTTTTATTTATAGAGCAGGAATATACATCAGCTTGCAATCTTATTATCAATGTATATTCTGATTTTCCAAAATTTTTGTTACACCCATTAAAATCAACCAAACTATATATCAATACATCTATTACATCTAAAATGTTTGTTTTTTTTATGTGTTCTTTTAATGGCATATATTTCAATTTTTTTTCAATTTTTTCTATATGTTCAATCATCATCATCTTATTTCTTCTGGTTGTTTTGCTTACATAAATTTTTCTTATCTATCACAAAAAAGCAGAAAGAAATACCAGTTGACATGTATTACAAGTAGATTTTTATTTAGCATACATTTATATTGCTTATGATTATTAAAGGGATGGTTTTTGATTGTATAATGTCATTTTGCAATTCATTAATAACATTTTACATTCTAAATTATAATTGTACATAAGATATTACAAGATATAAGTCCTTATAACATTATATTTTTTTAATGATTGATGTTTTATGACTATTGCTGGTTATAGGGGGGAAAATGAATTTTGGTTTCACGATTTGATTGCATTTAGAATTAGTATATTTGAAGTTTTTCTTTTCTATAATTGTATCAATCATCAGATATATATATATAATATTATTAATTATATATTCTATGGAGGATGAGAGGGCATAAAAACCAACACATAAAAAGAATAAAAATAATATAAATATAATGGATATATATATATCCAATGTAGATTTTATATAATGTATAATTAATGAAAAAAGAGTGGCAATAGCAAAAGTGCAGCCATAGTGGGACGCAATCAACTTTAAAATAATCAAATAAGCATAAAAGTTATGCAACTTAAATATAGAAATGTCTTTAAATATGTGGCAATATAGTAAATATGTAACTGTATATGTGACTCTCATTGTACATGTTGTGAATTAACCAAAAGAGGAATAGTGATTAATTTAGTGTAAGAAAACAGATATCCTATCAAAAACTACTTTAATAGCTGTATATGCTATCAAAAGGTCTAGAATGTGGGAAAAAAAAATTTGCATGTATTTTTAAGAACCGAAAACTTAATGATAGTATGATGAAATGTATATTTGTATAAAAAAACAACTAGATGAATACATAGAAATGAAAAAAAACACACACTTAAATTTAATAGAAAATTGAAAACAATGTTGGGTCTTAGAGAAATTAATATATATGTATTTTATTATTTTGGGTAATATTGTATAATATATATGTTATTTAAATTGTTTTATAAATAATAATGTTTTTAGAATCTTTTATATTAATTTTAAATATTTTAATTTTAATAGTGATATTGGTATATTTTATTAATAAATTTATGATTTAAGATGTATATTTGTTTTTTTCGGTAGAATAATGTAGTTTAATGTGTTTTATTATTTTGTTTTATATCTGATGTATAGTATTTAGTGTTGTGTTTTAGTGGCTGGTATATATCAAAGCGTGATTATTTAACCTATATTTATAAGCTAAAAGTTTATTGTATGATGCTTGTTCTCATTTAAAATAACACATGGACCTGACACATTGACTTGCAGTTCAAGATCATCATCAAAAACAAGGGAGTTTGAACTAACACTAGAACAAAGTAACTCACTTGGTGACACAACCTGAAGCTGGGAGGAAGACTCGGTAAGGGCTATTATTGCCTCACCATGAGATTCCTCCCTATACATTACTTCATGTTCCTTGCTGTTTTGGGCTTGGTTAAACAAAAAACAACACAACACTAACCACATTTATGCAGAGGGGGTTTGCCCCTCTGCACCCCCCACGCTACTTTTATATTTTCACTTTGAGATTGCACTACAGTGTGGAAAATGGAATATTCCTTTATCCCTGCTATGCCGCAATCTAAGCAACAGTCCCCATTGCTGTTTGCTTAGTTGCCTTTTCGCGAAAGTGCATTTTTGAAAAAATACACTGTCTCGAAAAAGAGTTTGCCTGATTACATTTAGTTGAAACGTAATTTCAGTGGGTCGAGGTAGACCCATATATGTGTGTGTGTGTGTCTGTGTGTATAGTTACTGTATAGCTGTCAAGAGTATTTTGTTGGAATTGGTAACTGCTGGCTTTTTCAGTTGATTCTTGTTTTGTTGATTCATGCAGTGGTGTGCTGCAAGTGTTTTAAGGTGTGATAATTGAACACTGGGGGTATGATGTTTGTCCCTTCCCTCACTCTTGCTCAGTCTTGGAGTTGGCATATATATATATATAAGTAGTGGGGATGTGGGGGATCCAGTCCCCTTCATTAGGGGGCATAGGGATGCCTGCCTTCCCTGCAAAAGCACTTACTGTGCGAAACATTTCTGCTGTTTGACAATACATTCCATTAATGTTTTTTTCTTATGGATTGTGTCTTGACCCCAGAAAATGTTTAGAATAGTACTATATATAGATATATGAGCACACACACACACACACACACACACACACACACACACACACACACACACACACACACACACACACACACACTCTGCTTACTTAGTCATGACATGAAACTGTTAATGAATGTATTTAACCTCTGGGGACCCTGACTGAAACCTATTTACAAATATATATATTAAAGATTGGGTTACATGGCTAGCATTGGAATCTTCTGTGTAGAATTCTGGGATAAATGGGAGTTATATACCATGCAAATGTTTGCATATATGTTTTTATGTTTTAGAAACATTAATTTAAGTAAAGATTAACATGTCATCTAGATGAGATATAGGAAAAGCAACATATACATACAGTGAGTGATGACTGAGGGATGATCTCTCATACATGCCAGTCATTCTTAACATTTTGGGTAATGTGGTCAAACATGAATAAAGCTGTATAATGGAAATGAATATTTCTTTAGTAAGATGTCACAGACTATATATATATATATATATATATATATATATATATATATATATATATGATAAACAGGAATCATACTGTCATACAAAGTTACATTCAATCAAAAAGATACTATGGACTCTAATGACCTTATGTGACTGTCATACAATATTTAAGGATATAAATTCAGTTTTGAATTAATTACTTTAGCTCTATGGTTTTTCAATATAGCTGTCCTTTTTCATTTCCTCATGTTACCCTGGAGTAAAATAACTAGGGTCTTCACAAATGAGTACATTTAAATATGCTGATTTTATGGCTAAAAATACCCAGATATTGCATCTAATTTTAAAATTTGTTCATATATCATTATTTACTCACACTGTCCATTGACTATTTTATTTATTATACCAGTGACTACTTTTACATGTTTTCTGGTATGCCGTGTTGCATTCATTTAATCTGGATTATTTGTATATATGTTTATATCTGACTAAAACATAAGTAAAGAAATATTTCACAGCAACAAATTATATAAAGAAAAATAAAAAATATCACCATGGATCTTTTAGGAAGTTGACAAGTGGACAAATCCAAAGAAGCATTCATTCATTTATTTCAAGTAATCTAGTAGAAGGAGGACAAAATGACCACAGAAAGGGATGGCAGAAAAGCCAATGAGAGCAGCAAGACTGTACGGTGGGGGTGGGGTCAAACAAGTGACTAAAAGAAGCCATGGCTTTCTACATGTGGATACGTCTAAAGGTGAAAGAAGATAGAGGACCGAGATGACACTGTGGACATCAAGAAGAGGATACACACAAAATAATCAAGGAAATAAAACCCAGCTAACCCTTGTAACTTTTAGGAATTATCCCAGGGCAAACTTCCAACTATTATGTGACACCTTAGCAAAATACAAACCCACTCCCAAACTCTGAGAACACCACTGGGTATGGGGAATTGTTCATAGAAACCTTGTAAAATCATATCAACAGATGCATATAGGTAGCTGTACCCACTGATACCAAGCACAAGACCAACTCAAAAAAAAAAACAAAAAACAAAACAACAAAAAGCCATCCTGGTGGAATCCAAACATCAATATGTTTTATAACAAATGGAAGAAAATCATAGTGAAAATTAGGAGGTGTTATGACTGGCAAGGTAAAAACATCCTCATCAATTTAAACAAGCAACTCAGGGGGCTTATCAGGTTTACCAAAGCAACATTTTAGGTAAACATAGCCTCCTAGGCCAAAGACAATCACTAAGCTTTATTTAGCTATGTCATCAATATCAAAGGTGATATACAACCATGCACTGAATTAATTGTGTCCCATCATACCACACCAGGCTCACCACGATTATTTGGAAATAAAAAAGTGGCACCTATACTGATCCTAAAAATATAGCAAATCTACTGGCCAACAAATTAGCTCCAATTTTACCCTCCCAGACAACTGTCAAGAAATACCCACAACCATAACTCCTCCCCCTATTATCACTAAGGAATAGATCCTCAAGGCACCCTACAAAGCCAAGAACATGCATTGCTGGGCCCAGATAATATCTTGGAATGCATCCTTAATAGCATGAAAACACAAACTATCTGGCCCACTAGAATCACTATTTAATTGCAATTGCCAAACAGCCTTTGTGCCAAACAAGTGAAGGACTGCAACAGTTATCAAACTGCAAAAGGGTAAGCCATCCACAGTTCTGGGAAACTATCAGCAGATAAGCCTGGCTAATCTAATATGTTAAGTTATGGAAAGAATAATCATATGTGTGTTAAATGATGATGTAGGAAATGTAAAGACACTAGATCAAGTCAGTTTGGTTTTGTCAAGGGCAGGTTATGCCTACTCATCTTGTGAACTTCTTTGAGAGGATCAGCAAAGTAATGGACGAGGGCAAGATGATGCACATTGCCTATTCTGACTTGACCAAAGCATTCAATACAGTACTCCATTTGGCCATTGTAAACAAGCTCACTGAATTGGGTATTAACCTCTATATCACCCAATGGATAGCCAACAGACTTACAGAAAGGACCCAAGATGTTAGGCTAGGGAAGTCTATCTCCGCAAAAAGGCTGCTTACTAGTGGGGTGCCTCATGTCTCAGTACTGGGGTTACGTCTGTTTGGCATTTAGTCCTCTGAAGTCAAGAATAATGTCAAAAGTCTCTGGCTGACCAAGTTTGCAGATCTTTGCAAATAAGGTGCAGTTATTGAATCACCCCAAGGCAAAAATAGTCACCAAGAAGGCCTAATAGAGGCTAATAACGGGTGCTGGAGTCAAGGTGTTAAACTCAATGCAAGACATGTATAATAGTATTATTCTGTAAGACAGCCACCCCAGAAATCTCTACATTGATAATACACCCTTAAGAGTATACCTAGTAGTCATGGATTTGACAATGCATGTACACAGTAACTTAACCTTTGACTGTCATGTGTATACAGTAGTATTTAAATAATTTTATGTTGCACAAGTTATACGCAAGGGTATGGCTTCCATGTCCAGAGATGTCATTGTTCATTTGTACTCTGCCCTCATTAAGACCAGTCAGTACAATGACCCATTCCACATGTACCTGATCAGGGATATGTAAGGAATGGAGCATCTACAAAGGTTCCTCATAAAAAGAATACATGGTTTAGAAAACAAGTCCTATGTAGATTGCCTCAAAAAACCTCATTTTTGTACTCAGTCTCCTACAGGCTGCTGAGTGACAACTTATGCCTGGCACATTTGCAAAACAAATAGCGGCAGATCCCCAGATCCAGTGACCTGAACCTCACCTGCAATAGGACATCCTATAAGGATAGGTATGTGTGTCAGCGGCTAGCTCTTCTGTGGAACAGGCTTCCCATCCACATGAAGCAAAATTCTTCCATGCACTTATTCAAGTGAAATTTGGATCATTGATTGGGAATCATAAATTTATCCCAGGTTTGGCACTTAAGTCTCTATTATAGACATGAATCTTGTAAATGTTTGACCCCTCATACCTAAGTGTGTATATATCCCCACAAAATTTAAGGGATCAATACCTTTCTAATATTTCTGGGAAGCATGGCTAGGTTTAAAAAGCACTTTAGGACTATTAGTCTAATTTTTTCCTGGTGATCATATGGTCCTGTCAATTTACAGATTTGATTAAATGCATCTATTCACTTATCATTGCAGACAGGAGAATGTCATCAGGAAAAATCAAAAGCAAAGAGAAAGCAGACTTCAGTCTTCCTTCAGAGTATTTAGGCTTGGAGAGCTGTGCTTGTCAGATTTAGTTTTACACCTCCCATTAAGGAAATTAAATCATGGATGTACTAACTGAGCACTGGCGCAAGAGTTACAGGAACAGGTGCGGGTGTAAGCCAAGTATGTGTCATGTAACTGTGCTGCATAAATTAATTTATGAGGGTGCATCATTTTAAATAATTCAAAGCTAACACATGCACCAGTCTTCAAATACATAAAATAAACAAATGGAATGACTGAAACATCAGAGGTGGTATATGTGTCCACAGTGCTGAATGCTGGGTGCGTTGCTAACTGTTCGATTAAAAGGTTCTATTATGTGAGTTGCACTATATAAGCTACTTCTTTAATTATTTAATTTAGATGCCATAGTATACAAGGCAATTATTCTGGAGGGGCAGCTGCACTGGAGGGCAGTATACTGTTCTGAAAATTCTGGCTTTATTCCTGAACAAAAAATACAGTTCAAGAGGAAGGAAGGGCAGCAAATATGGACTTTCTATGTAAGTTCCTCAAATATGTTTTATAATAGTGGCAAGACAATAATGGAAAATGAGGTCTAAAAACTGTCTTAAACAGAGTTTGACACAAGGCAGCATGGACTGACACTTATCTGGAGATGGAGCAGGTGAATCAGATTTCTCTTCTCTGAAATGACCATGTAACAAGATTAGCAGAACATACTGTCCATAGCCTTTTGGATTATTGCAAAGGCTTTGACACTGACACTGACACCTGATAATGAAGGAAAGCATAGCATAGTGATCCATAAATGGGATCCAGAATAAACCATTACAAAGGGAGATGATCCATATAGAGTTATAAAATAAGCAATAGAAATCCAGTGGTATGTCTGACTACTGAACTTGAAAGTTGAGTAAAATCTGGTAATTTATGGCATGAGCCTGGAAAATGCTTTGCAAATCATGCAAGTAGGCTGCCAATACAGTCTCATATATGGACAGTTGGTAATATAGCAATCATTCAACTAAATTGTATGACTTCACTGTCATTTAACTCAAATCTTTCATGAGAGCAAAAGTAGTCGATTGTGGCTAAAGTAATTTAGAAGTGAACAAGAATACTTATCGTAAGTCAGCGAAGTTCCAAAATCTTGTGATTTTGTTCTATTAGTGGCGGTTTAATGAAAACAAAAAGAGAGTTCATAGCCTGTGGCTATTTGTAATTACCGGACTTCCCCAGTCAGTCATTCAAAAGCACTTAGTTAATAGTTAGTTCCACTAAATAGCAGAAAAAGTAGAACAAATACTTACCCAAGTACTTCCTCATGTGGTCATATGCCTCTATGCAGCAGACCATGGTTATCAGTGTAATTATTTTAATGGGGGCATGAGGGTGCTTGACCAGTGTAATGTCACAGAGCTGGATGCTAGAACATTTCCTTTACAGACTGTTTACTAATGCATTGTGTAGCCTGGGTCACTTAAACCAAAGTGCCTAGTCTTAAAATGTAGTATGTGAAAAAGAGGCAAATAAATTCTTCATCTTGTTTGGGTGAAATCAGTTATTGGACTCAAGTAATATAAGAAAACATCTGCTGAGAGTACACTCGAGCAGTAAGTTAGGTATGAATGGCTTATCATGAGAGCAACAGAGCAGTTAATTCAGACAGGACACATCTTTATTTATATCTGTCTTCCTGAATCATTTCTAATAAAGTAGCTGCTTCTTTCTTGTGGTTAAATGGTAGATACTCAGCAGTTGCACTCAGAATTAAGAAAGGTGTTCAGGCAATATTTCATGTATAACAGTTGCAAACATTAAAATTAGTAAATAAAACAAATGTCATGTAAAACTGAAACTACAGTCAAAACAATAAAATGTCAAGTGGGTAAAAAATGCATTACAAAAAATACGTATCTATATCTATACACACATGCATATCTCTCTCTCTCTCTCTCTATATATATATATATATATATATATGTGTGTGTGTGTGTCACCCTCCTAGCTCTAGTAATTAGATGCAGCACATTATTCTCTCTCTCTCTCTCTCTCTATATATATATATATATGTGTGTGTATATATATATATATATATATATATATAAATAGGTAACCCTCCTAGCTTCCTAGCTCTAGTAATTAGATGCAGCACATTATTCTGCATAATGTATGCATCCTGAACTCTGGAGTAAACTGCAAATGGTCCCTTAGCTGAGCAGTGTATATCTGAGGAAAAGGTTCCTACCCGTTATGTGAGATGCTAATACCAGTGATGCTGGGTACAGAGTTACCCTTCCAGTTTATCACAACAGTTTTAATTATTAATATGTTATTATTTATAGAATCTGCTGTATAGCTGTTCATGATGGCATCCCTACACATGCTCGAGGTGAATTTGTTCGAGGGTCAGAAACATTCAGGAAAAGAAGATGAACAGCATAATGCTGAATGCTGTTTCCTTAGGAAAACATTGCCAGTGTGGTTTCTAAGTGTGCACCATTAATGATTCACTCATGTTGGGAGATTTCTCTCTTTTTGAGTTGATGCAACCATTGAGTTGGTATATATAAGTTCCAGGGTGCCAGGGTTTAATATTTTTGCTCTTTTGAATTTTGGACATTTTTTTGTCCTTTTAGGACGTCAATGTTTCCTAGAAGAACCATTCATAAGTACCATAGTTTCTTCTTAAAATATTTTTAAATAGAACTTAGAGGCATTTTGTTTGTTTCTTTCATTTCTTAGATCACATATTGAAATCTTTCCTTTGAAAACACTAAATTATTCAGAAACACAAGTTTTTGTAATTTTAAGAAATAATGTTAGGAGCAATCACATAAAATTAGCCTATTTAAATATTTTTGTCTAAAAGATTATTTTGTTTCCACAATGCACTATACTAGCACCCATTAACCTCAAGTAAAAGTGAAAGAAAATCTTTGCATCAAATGGCTATTAATCATGTGTGTAAGTGATACAGCAAAATGACTGGAAGGAAATGTGTGTCGTTCTACAAATGACAATATACTCTTCAATATTACATACAATGCACATGGACTTTGATATGCCTGTGTCATTAGCATGGAACAATCTCCAACAGAGTACTAATCTGCAGGTAATGCCCACTGAAAAACAAGTCTGACGTTTCATGGCAGCATATCAAACCGCTGTGGAGCTCAGACTGAACGTAAACTAACAGCTGCCATTATTTTACGCTCACAAAGCTGTTTAAAAATTGTCAAAATTTAAAAAAGAATGTGTGTGCTTATGTCTGTGTGTAGGAGCGGCCTTAGGTCAGCTGGTGCCCTAGGCAAAAGGGCTCCATGGCGCCCCCCACCACACCACCTGGTGCCCCCATCCTAGTCTACCTTCACCAAATAAATACTGGAAAAGCGTCCCTACTACAGTGGCGCCCTAGGCGGCCGCCTAGTTGGCCTATGCCTAAGGCCGGCTATGTGACTGTGTGCATGAGTGTATGTGTGTATGAGAGTGAAAGTGAGATCGACTGAGCCATTATTTTACATTCACTAAGCAGCACTTTTACTGGTTAGCGAGTGTAAAAGTAAATGAAACAAAAAAGTGCATGTATGTGTGTTTCTGTTTCTGTCTGCATGTGTGAGTGTATGCATGCTTGCGTGCATGAAAGCTGAAGTGTGAGTGTGTGAGTGTGAGAGAGAGTGTGAAGACTGAAAGACTGAGAGCAATCGAGCACTGGCAGCAGCAGCAGTTGAAGTTTGCATACCTCTTGGTGTCATAGCTCAAGATATCTCCATAAAGCCTAAAGTAAAGGGGGAACAAATGCTCAAAATAGGGTCAGATTTTAAATATTTCTGTTACAAAATCACAACATTTCTGTAATTATAGCGTTTGTGTGAGCATGCATTTTCTGAAGCGCAAGTGGTGCGGCATCACGTCTCATAACACCCCTGGGTAGACGTTATTTACACAGTAACGCACACCCTGTTGGACGTTCTCACTTGCATATAATATCCCATCATATCATATCATATCATATCATATCATGGGTTCTGCACTAGTTCTGGGTGTTGCATCACATTTAAAACCATATATGGTGGTGCAGGAAATCCAGAAAGAAGTTATTTAAATGTAATTATTTAAAATCAGACCGGCTAGCCTACCATGGGGCCTATGTGGGAAATTCATGACAGGGCAGGTTACAGAAGAAGGAACACAAGCATACACACAAACATGACTGACCAGGCAGGAAACCAGTCAGTGTATCTAGTCTATCCTTATGCCACATATATTTCCTTGCTACGTTTTCCCATTGTTATCTTACTTTTCACAGTTTCATTCTCCTTTTTACGCATACCTCAGTATACAAAATGTTGCCAGGATGTTAGGTGCAGGTGTGTGTCCAAGCCTTCTGCACATTGAGTGTTTAGCTGCAATGCCATAGCATTTATTGTATTTTGAAGACATTTTGTCAAATTATTAGGGGGGCGTAACTATCCATTTAAAACTGGAAGGTGTACAACTCTTGCCAGAGCAAAGTCTCTACCACATTCTATGGTATGCATGTGGAATAAACTCCCTCTATTAATTAGACAGTCTGAATCATTAAATCGATTTAAAAACATCTTGACAACTGGGATGATACTAAGTTTTATGCATTCATATTGGAGTCTGTGTTTTGATTGGCTTTTTGGCCCAATGCAGTTTTTTTCAAAATACATTGAAAATTATAAAAATCTTTTATGAATACTATGGTTCTATAACTTTTACAGATTTATTAGCCCTAGTGATGTAATGCGAGCTTTCATAAGTCACACAAAAATAGTTCTTTTGCAGCAATCTTAAAGAAAACAATTTAGTAAAGCATTTTTTATATTTTAAACTACCTCATTACGGAATTTGTGATACAATTAAGTCTACAAGTCATTGTACTTTGCACACCTAAAACTTCCAATGCCCCAAAATATTGCTAACATTATGTTAGATTTTTGTTTTCAGTGCATTCCAACAGCTTATCTCAAACCTGCATTTCTTACATAAGCTAAGATATGTGCAAATCTTCATCCAGTTTCTTTGTCTGCTTTCATTTTTGAAGAAATAGTAAAATACAAGCAGAAAAAAAAGATAACACATGCAGTTGACTGCTTTCAAACATCTTACATATTGCAAATCATAATAAAATGAAATTAACATCTTTGTGGCAGTGTTGTGATACAGAATGCTTTATTAAGGACAACAGAAAACTGTGATGTGCAGAGTGTATAATACAAATTATACAATTCCTCCCTATTAATATTCTAAAACAAGCACGCTGGTTGGCGAGCCCAACCAGCATGCCCATTGTAAATCCCACAATATACCAACAGAAAAAGGTCCAGTCGTCCGGACTTTTTCCGTTGGTATAAACTGCCCCCAAATCTTTTTTTTTGTACAATAAAAAAAAAAAAAAGAGAGAAAATGGAGCAACAAGACTTTCTTTTCTCCGTTGCTTCCGTTTCAAAACCTTGATGTACTGGGTATGAGTGGGAACGCAAGTCCCATACACATGCAGTACATCAAAATGAAGAAGTAGTATGCCACAAATGGTGGAAGAACAGCAATCCGCCGTTATACAAAGACATTACTTAAGAAAAGTAAGTATTTTTTTCTTAAATAATGTCATTGTGTAATAGCAATAACCAACTCTGTGTTTGTGGTATATTGAAGATTTACCCACAGTTGGCTTTGTTTAATCACTCGCCCTCGTGATTAAACCACACTAACTGTGGGTAAATCTTCAATATACCACACCACGTTGTTGGTTATTGCTTAAATATTTCCACTGAAGGTATAAAAGAAATCAGAGATCAAAATCTATGCAAACAACTAGCTGCATTTTGAAATCAAAGTAATAAAGACTAAAAACAAATTAAATAAGCTATCTTAAAGTGGTATAAGAATTTACTTACTGTGCACGATTTACTAGTCTTTCATTTGTATTCAAATTCCAATTATTTTTTAACAAGACTTTGCTCCTGGGTTGCCCCTGAAAAGCGACCGTGTGTCCAATGGGCCTACCTTGTTAAGAAATCAACATATACACACAAACACACACACACACATAAATATATATATATATATATATATATATATATATATATATATATATATATATACACACACATACACTCACACAAAATTATTATTATTGTTATATTGCTTACTCTACTAGAGCTTAGTTATGCTTTTAAAGAAAATCACTCTTTTAACGTTTGCTTTCTCTTTTCTTTGTCATTCACTGTCATCAGCATTACTGTTGTTTAAAAAAATCCTTGAGAAGCATTACTGTATTACAAAATATTTAATTAGTAGGAAAGTGTCACTGATGGGAAAAGTGGCATTACAAGCTAGCCACAACACTGAGTACTTAAATTGTAATGCGTGGTGGGTAATTGTTCACCCTGAAGGTATCCAATTTAGTTTGGATTGCTTTAGTCTTGAAAGCAAATAGTGAGAGTTTTTGAAATAAACATACACAGCAGTAAGGTCGATAGTTAGCAAGATACTATTCTTTTTAATGCACCTTTATTGAATTAGCATTTGTGACAGGCAGTTTTACATTTATGCAAAAGTAATCAAACTATATTAACAAATTAGCATTAACATTATACTTCACATATATTGCTATTCATCATATAACCTAAGCAACATTACATAAATTATTCAATTCCTGACTTTTTTAAACAAGAAACATCTTTAGTAAACCATCACGTACTACATAGGGAATCATACATTTATAGAAATGAAAACAAACCACACTGACACAATCCTAGCTGCAAGCATTTTACATCATAAACCATACTGACACACCCCAAGTTGCAAACATTATACATTTCTTATAATCTACCCAATCATTTTCAGTCAGACATTACATAGCTCATTTAAGTCCTGCCTTCTTTTAAAACTCATTCTTCCCCTGTATGTAAGGATGACTTGAATCTTGAAACTAGCTATTATGAAAGAATTTATGAATATTTCAGAAAACAAGGGACCTGTTGTCAACTTCATAATGTAGGGGGGTAAAGCCCTGACCATGACCAAATGACTCCAGTTCAGTTAGTGTTATGTGCACAGGGAGACCTCCTGAGAGGGAAAAGAGTCACAAAATAATGCCTGCCCTGCTCACCTTTCTCCAGGGGGAGACCGGGGACACACATGTTCAGGGCACATACTCCATGATGGGGTCCTTATTTAAGACCAGTAAGACAGACCAAAGCACTGGGTAGAAGGGGAGCAGTGCCTCTTGAATGGTTACTTTACTTGTGGTGGTGGCTGACATGCCCTCTCTGTGGCCTACTGCATTACAAACACTGGTAAGCTTAACCAGCACGCATTGTGGGAACAGACAGGGCTTAGAAAGAAACACCTCCCTGACTAAATAATGGCAGCACTTCTGCTACTCATCCCCTGCCCCCAGCACCACTAGTGTGATCAAAAGGGCCATGAGTTCCCAGGAAAATAAAGGGGCTAATATGCTAAGTGGGACTCGGACTGATGGTCACATTAATGTTCAAGAGCAAACAGTAAATAAATAAATAAAAACAAGGGACATAATATTTGAAAGAAAACACTGTGAGGGTAACTTCAACTACTTAACTACTTATACTCCTGATAGTTTGCAAATCAAACAGTGCTGTTGCTTTGAGGCCATACCCAGAAGTTTTCTGCGAGTATTGCCTCATCCGTTAACAAGCCCACTTCCATGCCATGGTGAGGTGTCAGTTATCTCGTGGATGTTGAGAAAGGTTGAGAAGGGCTCTAGGGAGGTAGTTGTTGATATGTTGTTTGTCTGAGTTGGGGGGGGGGCAGGCCCTGTCTATCTATCAAAGTCCTGGATTACTGTGTGATGCAAGTGACAAACTGAAAATGTTGTCATGGGAAATGACAATGAAGCTTTAGTAGACTTTAATAAGTAGTTGCTGATGAAACAATAATTAGTCTGATATATCCTTTGTTCAGTTACTTTAAGGCCTGACCCATTTGTATGGCTGCAGATGTAATGTTTCAAACTGGAAATGAACTGTGTAACCATGTTTATAGTACAGCTGATCTGTATTAAACAGTATTCTGGGTGTGTCATTCAAAGAAAAAACAAATATATAGTTTTAATAATACACAAGTAGTGAAAAGCGTATGCCTAATTTTATATTTAGCTATACTAAAAGCACTGAAATAGGAAAAACTTTTTAAAGAGGCTATAATGTTAAAAATGCAACCTGCAAAAGCTTTGCAGGTGATCCTGTAAGGCTCTCCAAAAGATCTAGTGTCACAAATGAGGACAGTCACTTCTGAATGTAAGGAAAGTGATCTAGTGGTTCAAACATGTGACCAAGACTTTCATGATAAAGTGCCAGATGGCCAAGTAGTCTTAGTCGCATGCAAAGAACAATGAGGCTCATAAGTGCAGCTGGAAGTAATATCCCTGCATGGTTACATCAGATTCCTGACTGCCGGAAAGCATGGGCACAAGATGCTCATTGGCTGCACAACAGATCAGGAAGTAAGACAGGAATATAATTTCAATTAATAATATGCACAGTTCTTTATAATACTCAGTCCTGTAATTATTCTTGTGTTCTACACTAGAATTCTAGACTGATATTAAAATAAAATACTCACTTTTTTAAAAACATTCAGAAGTGACTGTCCTCATTGTTCCCCACTACTCGTCACTCATTAGACCCATTATAGAGTACAACGCCCCTTTTGGTATGTACCTCACAAGACATGTACAACAACTGGAAAAGCCGCAGAAATACCTCACAAAGAGGATTGCTGGCCTCAAACAGATGCCATACACAGACCATCTCAAAAAACTCCCTTTACTCCATCGCATATCGCCTACTCAGAGGCGATCTCTGCCTAACATACAAAGCTATGTCAAACCCAGAGCTGTTGGACATGCTCCACTTAAAGAGATCCCAATCCCTGTGAGCTACACGCTCTAGGGACCTAAACCTTGTCACCACAATAAACAGGACATGCTGGAGGGATAGATTCCTGTCAGAGACCTCCCATATTCTGTAACAAACTACCTATCTATAGCAAACAAAGCTCCTCATCAGCACTCTTCAAGAAAAATCTTGATGACTGGATGGGAAATAAGAAATGCACCCTGGGGATCACTTCTGTGGTTCTGCTTGACAGGGGCACAGGAAAATTATTTTCTTGGGTGGTGAAAGCCAGGGTACCTTTTTGGCTAGGCTTATATAGGCCCTAGGGTCAATAGCCTAGTACCTACCTATGAACCTATGAACCTATTTGGATTTTTTCTTGGCAATGTAAGTCTAATTTCTGGATAAGCCATCACATAAAGATGACTAAAATCTTTTTTAAGAAAAAAATAATAATGATATATATAGTTTCCTGTATAATGTTTTTCATTGTACCACTGTTGCAGCAGTCAAACCTAAATGGGAAATAACCTGCCAAGGATCAAATGTTCCACCAGTATTCAAAAACTTTTGAGGGCCTTCCATGTGCAAAGTACATCCAAAGGATGATGAAAACATGCTGGTATAAATTCACACATACAGCACAAAGAATTCAGAACTTTCTTGCTATTGAAGATACCATTCAGACTTGGTCTTTTATGCATCTTCAGTGGTTCAGCAGTTGGCTTGTTCAAATGTTTGCACATTTGTGTACCCCATTGGGGACTTCCCTTCCATATTTCTGAGAATATTGCTTGTATTTTTGTTTATGTGTATGTGAAAAGGAAAGTGTCTGTGTGGACTGCATATTTCAAGTAGAGATTCCCACTTAGCTTGTTTTCTTAGGAGGCTCACTCAATGTCCACTCATAATGTCTGACAATTGTTTATCTTGAAAATGATTAAAAATCAGCTTAGCTCCCTTAAGCTTTACATAGAAAACCTAATGGTTTAAAGCCCTTGCAAAACCACGAAAAGATTTGGGTGTCAGTTCCACAGACATCTTTCTTCTGACTGCAGCCCTCAACAGATGATTCCATTGTGGCCATGTTAGAGTCCTTGGATGATTCTTCTGCTTCTTTTGATCCCCTGTTTCTGCTCCTCAGGAGGCCACTTAAAGTCAGGCATTTAGCACATCCTCCAGTACAAGACATGCATCTAATACCAAGAAAGAACTTCAGTAATCTCAGAAGGGGCTGATGGTGTCCCACAAGTGACATACCCAAAGATAACATAAAGTACTTGTCTAGCCCAGTGCCTTTTTATAGGAAACCATTTAAACAACCCCAATAAAAATCAGGGAAACAACAATTCAAGAAACAATGACAGAGCAACTCTTAAGAAAGAAGTCGCTGTCCTGTTTTAGATATAGTTTTGGCATTGCTCACTTTGATGCTGATTGGATCAGATTTTTAAATCTTCTTTCCCCTTCATGCTGCTGAGCATCTGCTGCTCTTTGTAAGCCCTAGTGGATTTTTCCCTGTGGTTTTCTCCTGGCCACAGTACAGGCAACACAGGTTTGAGGACCTTAACAGATACCCTGCAACTCTAACTATCTGTCCGGAAGCCACCATTTTAAGCTTAAAATAATACCACTGAACCCTAGTGGATGTTTCCCTGTGGTTTTCTCCTGGCCACAGTACAGGCAACACAGGTTTGGGGACCTTAACAGATACCCTGCAACTATAACTATCTGTCTGGAAGCCACCATTTTAAGCTTAAAATAATACCACTAAACCCTAGTGGATTTTTCCCTGTGGTTTTCTCCTGGCCACAGTACAGGCAACACAGGTTTGAGGACCTTAACAGATACCCTGCAACTCTAAGTATATGTCCAGAAGCCACCATTTTAAGCTTAAAATAATACCACTGAAGTATTTGTCCCAGTAAATAACTACTACATAAGCCAATATTTTAATTAATGCTAGACTTTATAAGCACAACAAGAATTTACAGTGTATTTCTTGCTAGTCACCACGAAAAGTTGACGCCAGCAGCTCCTATCTTTTCTCTTTGGTTACCCACTATCCTCATACTGTTTCTGTGTATATTCTCCTGTGCTGCACTTTACCCTTCCTTGAATTCATTTCTAGCCTCACTCATAATTGCCTTTCCTAGTGCACCCGCCCTATTATACTGTCTTCAGACTCTTACATATTAATGTTTTTTTTGTTTTACCCTGCTTTTAGCTGCTAGTAATACCTCTCTCTCCCCCTCCAAAGCCCCTCTCTATTGCAGCTTATTTTAACCATACAGTACTGGGTTTGCTTCAAGTTAATCTACTTTTGTAGCTTGAGGCCAGTGTCCTTTTGTAAGCTTACTTCTGTTCATATTTTATTTATTTTTATTTTAATTCTGGTGACTATACTTTTTAGAAACTTTACATCCTTGTCTCTCAAGCTAGTTTTTTACTATCTTTTTCTGATTGTTTCTATGACTTCATCTTGACCAGGGTGCTAGCCTAGCCCAGCCCAGTATTAGTCATTACCCCTCCCCCTCACCTCACTTCCTCTTCCTAGTCTTCATAGGTGCCTCATAATAGCAGGAGCCATTTTGAAACCTTCTTTCCCCTTCATGCTGCTGAGCATCTGCTGCTCTGTGTAATTTAAAATTTAGATTTTTTAGCATTAATTGTTTTGTGAGGTCTTTTCTGTTGCCTTAACTGCTTTAAATCTTACAATATTTGGTGATTATTCTGTTGCTTTATCTGCTTTAGGTCATATAGTATTTTGTGATTATATTGAGTTAATACTGCTTGCATATGCAGTTTCTGGTGTACTTTTTCTTGCGACTCTAGTTTTGTGAATATTTAAAGTCGATTTTCCCTGTCGCGAGGAGCTCCAGCACCTTATGGTCATGTTAAGCTTAGCGTTTGAATTGTACTCATCTTATTTCTTGTTTTTTAATGAAAGAAAACTGTAAATGTGAAAATTTACCAACTAAGTTTCTTGTTGCAAGGAGTAACAGTACCTCAACTTCACATTTAGATGTATCTGTAGTGTTTTTACTGTAATTTCTTGGTGTAGCACTAAAGTAAAAGGAAGAACTATTGCCTGAAAGTGTACCAATTTCTGTTGTCCTCAGTATCCTGGATTTCTGTATTCCTGCTATGTGAATTATTGCCTTGTGTATGTCTACACTGTGCTGCTGTTAACTACTGTTGTTCTGCATTACTTTATGCATAGGTGTAAACACTGCTGTGTTCTTAGCAAGCTATGTGTGTAAGACACTCAAACAATGGAAATTAATGCTAGGTATACTTTCTCTGCCTACCTGTATTAATTTTTTCTCTCTACCCATGGTATTTTTGTCTCTCGCTCTTTTCCTGAATTACTTGCTCATGACTAATCTCCCTCCTCTTTGGTTTTTATAGCCCTAGTAGATTTTTCCCTGTGGTTTTCTCCTGGCCACAGTACAGGCAACACAGGTTTGAGGACCTTAACAGATAACCTGCAACTCTATCTGTCTGGAAGCCACCATTTTAAGTTTAAAATAATACCACTGAAATATGTGTCCCAGTAAATAACTACTACATAAGCTAATCTTTTAATTAATGCTAGACTTTATAAGCACAACAGGAATTTACAGTGTTTTTTTTGCTAGTCACCATGAAAAGCAGCCGCCAGCAGCTCCTATCCTTTCTCTTTGGTTACCCACTATCCTCATACTGTTTCTGTGTATATTCTCCTGTTCTGCACTTTAGCCTTCCCTGAATTCATTTCTAGCCTCACTCATAAATGCCTTTCCTAGTGCACCCGCCCTATATTACTGTCTTCAGGCTCTTACATGTTAATGTTTTTTTTTTTTTGTTTTGCCCTGCTTTTAGCTGCTAGTAATAACTCTCTCCCCCATCCAAAGCCCCTCTTTATTGTAGCTTATTTTAATCATACAGCACTGGGTTTTCTTCAAGTAAATCTACTTGTGTAGCTTGAGGCCAGTGTCCTTTTGTAAGCTTACTTCTATTTTATTTCTTTTTATTTTATTTCTGGTGACTATACCTTTTAGAAACTTTATATCCTTGTCTCTCAAGCTAGTTTTTCATTATCTTTTTCTGATTGTTTCTATGACTTCATCTTGACCAGGGTGCTAGTCCAGCCCAGTATTAGTCATTACCTCTCCCCTTCACCTCACTTCCTAGTCTTCATAGGTGCCTCAGAACACCAGGAGCCATTTTTAAACCTTCTTTCTCCTTCATGCAGCTGAGCATCTGCTGCTCTGTGTGAAGTAAAATTTTGATTCTTTGGCATTAACTGTTTTATGAGGTCTTTTCTGTTGCCTTAACTGCTTTAAATCTTACAATATTTGGTGATTATTCTGTTGCTTTATCTGCTTTAGGTCATATAGTATTTCGTGATTATATTCAGTTAATATTGCTTACATATGCAGTTTCTGGTGTACTTTTTCTCGTGACTCTAGTTTTGTGAACATTTAAAGTCTATTTTACCTATTCGCAAGGAGCTCCAGCAACTTATGATCACGGGTAGCTTAGCGTTTGAATTGTACTCCTCTTATTTCTTGTTTTTTAATGAAAGAAAACTGTAAATGTGAATATTTACCAACTGAGTTTCTTGTTGCAAGGAGCAACAGTACCTTAACTTCACATTTACATGTATCTGTAGTGTTTTTACTGTAATTTCTTGGTATAGCACTAAAGTAAAAGGAAGAAATATTGCCTGAAAGTGTACCAATTGTTGTCCTCAGTATCCTGGATTTCTGTTTTCCTGCTTTGTGAATTATTGCCTTGTGTATATTTACAGTGTGCTGCTGTTAACTACTGTTGTTCTGCATTACTTTATGGATAGGTATAAACACTGCTGTGTTCTTAGCTAGCTATGAGTGTAAGACACTCATACAATGGAAATTAATGCTAGGTGTACTGTCTCTGCCTACCTGTATTAATTTGTTTCTCTCTACCCATGTTATTTTTGTCTCTCGCTTTTTCCTGAATTACTTGCTCATAACTAATCTCCCTCCTCTCTGTTTTTATAGCCCTAGTGGATTTTTCCCTGTGGTTTTTTCCTGGCCACAGTACAGGCAACACAGGTTTGAGGGCCTTAACATATACCCTGCAACTCTAACTATCTGTCCGGAAGCCACCATTTGAAGCTTAAAATAAATACCACTGAAGTATGTGTCCCAGTAAATAACTACTACATAAGCTAATCTTTTAATTAATGCTAGACTTTATAAGCACAACAGGAATTTACAGTGTTTTTTCTGCTAGTCATCATGAAAAGCAGACGCCAACAGCTCCTATCCTTTCTCTTTGGTTACCCACTATCCTCATACTGTTTCTGTGTATATTCTCCTGTTCTGCACTTTACCCTTCCTTGAATTCATTTCTAGCCTCACTCATAATTGTCTTTCCTAGTGCACCTGCCCTATTTTACTCATTTCAGACTCTTACATATTAATGTTTTTTTTTTGTTTTGCCCTGCTTTTAGCTGCTAGTAATACCTCTCTCTCCCCCTCCAAAGCCCCTCTCTATTGTAGCTTATTTTAACCATACAGCACTGGGTTTGCATCAAGTAAATCTACTTGTGTAGCTTGAGGCTAGTGTCCTTTTGTAAGCTTACTTCTGCTCATATTTTATTTATTTTTATTTTATTTCTGGTGACTATACCTTTTAGAAATTATATCCTTGTCTCTCAAGCTAGTTTTTCACTATCTTTTTCTGATTGTTTCTATGACTTCATCTTGACCAGGGTGCTAGCCCAGCCCAGTATTAGTCATTACCCCGCCGCTCACCTCACTTCCTCTTCCTAGTTTTCATAGGTGCCTCACAACAGCAGGAGCCATTTTGAAACCTTCTTTCCCCTTCATGCTGCTGAGCATCTGCTGCTCTGTGTAAGGTAAAATTTTGATTCTTTGGCATTAACTGTTTTATGAGGTCTTTTCTGTTGCCTTAACTGCTTTAAATCTTACAATATTTGGTGATTATTCTGTTGCTTTATCTGCTTTAGGTCATATAGTATTTTGTGATTATTTTGAGTTAATATTGCTTGCATATGCAGTTTCTGGTGTACTTTTTCTCGCGACTCTAGTTTTGTGAATATTTAAAGTCTATTTTCCCTGTCACAAGGAGCTCCAGCACCTTATGATCATGGATAGCTTAGCGCTTGAATTGTACTCATCTTATTTCTTGTTTTTTAATGAAAGAAAACTGTAAATGTGAATATTTGCCAACTAAGTTTCTTGTTGCAAGGAGTAACAGTACCTTAAATTCACATTTAGATGTATCTGTATTGTTTTTACTGTAATTTCTTGGTGTAGCACTAAAAAAAAAGAACTATTGCCTGAAAGTGTACCAATTGTTGTTGTCCTCGGTATCCAGGATTTCTGTTTTCCTGCTATGTGAATTATTGCCTTGTGTATGTCTACACTGTGCTGCTGTTAACTACTGTTGTTCTGCATTACTTTATGCATAGGTGTAAACACTGCTGTGTTCTCAGCTAGCTATGTGTGTGAGACACTCAAACAATGGAAATTAATGCTAGGTATACTGTCTCTGCCTACCTGTATTAGTTTGTTTCTCTCTACCCATGGTATTTTTGTCTCTCGCTCTTTTCCTGAATTACTTGCTCATAACTAATCTCCCTCCTCTCTGTTTTTATAGCCCTAGTGGATTTTTTCCTGTGGTTTTCTCCTGGCCACAGTAGAGGCAACACAGGTTTTAGGAACTTAACAGATACCCTGCAATTCTAACTATCTGTCCGGAAGCCACCATTTGAAGCTTAAAATAATATCACAGAAGTATGTGTCCCAGTAAATAACTACTACATAAGCTAATATTTTAATTAATGCTAGACTTTATAAGCACAACAAGTATTTACATTGTTTTTTTTTTGCTAGTCACCACAAAAAGCAGACGCCAGCAGCTCCTATCCTTTCTCTTTGGTTACCCACTATCCTCATACTGTTTCTGTGTATATTATCCTGTTCTGCACTTTACCCTTCCTTGAATTCATTTCTAGTCACTCATAATTGCCTTTCCTAGTGCACCTGTCCTATTTTACTGTCTTCAGATTCTTACATATTAATGTTTTTTTTTTGTTTTGCCCTGCTTTTAGCTGCTAGTAATACCTCTCTCTCCCCCTCCAAAGCCCCTCTCTATTGTAGCTTATTTTAACCATACAGCACTGGGTTTGCTTCAAGTTAATCTACTTTTGTAGCTTGAGGCCAGTGTGCTTTTGTAAGCTTACTTCTGTTCATATTTTATTTCTTTTTATTTTATTTCTGGTGACTATACCTTTTAGAAACTTAATATCCTTGTCTCTCAGGCTATTTTTTCACTATCTTCTTCTGATTGTTTCTATGACTTCATCTTGACCAGGGTGCTAGCCCAGCCCAGTATTAGTCATTACCCCTCCCCCTCACTTCCTCTTCCTGGTCTTCATAGGTGCCTCAGAACAACAGGAGCCATTTTGAAACCTTCTTTCTCCTTCATGCTGCTGAGCATCTGCTGCTCTGTGTAAGGTAAAATTTTGATTCTTTGGCATTAACTGTTTTGTGATGTCTTTTCTGTTGCCTTAACTGCTTTAAATCTTACAATATCTTGTGATTATTCTGTTGCTTTATCTGCTTTAGCTTATAAAATATTTTGTGATTATATTGAGGTAATATTGCTTGCTTATGCAGTTTCTGGTGTACTTTTTCTCATGACTATAGTTTTGTGAATATTTAAAGTCTGTTTTCCCTGTTGCAAGGAGCTCCAGCACCTTATGATCACGGGTAGCTTAGAGTTTGAATTGTACTCATCTTATTTCCTGTTTTTTAATGAAAGAAATCTGTAAATGTGAATATTTACCAACTAAGTTTCTTGTTGCAAGGAGCAACAGTACCTTAACTTCACATTTACTTATATGTGTAGTGTTTTTACTGTAATTTCTTGGTGTAGCCCTAAAGTAAAAGGAAGAACTATTGCCTGAAAGTGTACCAATTGTTGTTGTCCCCAGTATCCTGGATTTCTGTTTTCCTGCTTTGTGAATTATTGCCTTGTGTATTTCTACACTGTGCTGCTAACTACTGTTGTTCTGCATTACTTTATGCATAGGTGTAAACACTGCTGCATTCTTAGCTGGCTATGTGTGTAAGACACTCATACAATCGAAATTAATGCTAGGTATACTGTCTCTGCCTACCTGTATTAGTTTTTTTCTCTCTACCCATGGTATTTTTGCCTCTCGCTCTTTTCCTGAATTACTTGCTCATAACTAATCTCCCTCCTATCTGTTTTTATAGCCCTAGTGGATTTTTCCCTGTGGTTTTCTCCTGGCAACAGTACAGGCAACACAGGTTTGAGGACCTTAACGGATACCCTGCCACTCTAACTATCTGTCTGGAAGCCACCATTTTAAGCTTAAAATAATACCACTGAAGTATGTGTCCCAGTAAATAACTACTACATAAGCTAATCTTTTAATTAATGCTAGACTTTATAAGCACAATAAGAATTTACAGTGTTTTTTTTTTTTTGCTAGTCACCACAAAAAGCAGACTCCAGCAGCTCCTATCCTTTCTCTTTGGTTACCCACTATCCTCATACTGTTTCTGTGTGTATTTTCCTGTTTTTCACTTTACCCTTCCCTGAATTAATTTCTAGCCTCACTCAATATTGCCTTTCCTAGTGTACCCGCCCTATTTTACTGTCTTCAGACTCTTACATGTTAATGTTTTTTTTTTTTTTTTTGCCCTGCTTTTAGCTGCTAGTAATACCTCTCTCTTCCATCCAAAGCCCCTCTCTATTGTAGCTTATTTTAACCATACAGTACTGGGTTTGCTTCAAGTAAATCTACTTGTGTAGCTTGAGGCCAGTGTGCTTTTGTAAGGTTACTTCTGCTCATATTTTATTTCTTGTGACTATACCTTTTAGAAACTTTATATCCTTGTCTTTCAAGCTAGTTTTTCACTATCTTTTTCTGATTGTTTCTATGACTTCATCTTGACCAGGGTGCTAGCACATCCCAGTATTAGTCATTTCCAATCCCCCTCACCTCACTTCCTCTTCCTAATCTTCATAGGTGCCTCACAACAGCAGGAGCCATTTTGAAATGTTCTTTCCTCTTCATGCTGCTGAGCATCTGCTGCTCTGTGTAAGGTAAAATTTTGATTCTTTGGCATTAACTGTTTTGTGATGTATTTTCTGTTGCCTTAACTGCTTTAAATCTTACAATATTTTGGTGATTATTCTGTTGCTTTGTCTGCTTTAGGTGATATAGTATTTTGTGATTATATTGAGTTAATATTGCTTGCATATGAAGTTTCTGGCGTACTTTTTCTCGCGACTCTAGTTTTATGAATATATAAAGTCTATTTTCCCTGTTGCAAGGAGCTCCAGCACCTTATGATCACTGGTAGCTTAGTGTTTGAATTGTACTCATCTTATTTTTTGTTTTTTAATGAAAGAAAACTATAAAATTGAATATTTACCAACTAAATTTCTTGTTGCAAGGAGTAACAGTACCCTAACTTCACATTTAGATGTATCTGTAGTGTTTTTACTGTAATTTCTTGGTGTAGCACTAAAGTAAAAGGAAGAACTATTGCTTGAAAGTGTACCAATTGTTGTCCTCAGTATCCTGGATTTCTGTTTTCCTGCTATATGAATTATTACCTTGTGTATGTCTACACTGTGCTGCTGCTGTTGTTCTGCATTACTTTATGCATAGGTGTAAACACTGCTGTGTTCTTAGCTAGCTATGTGTGTAACAGACTAAAACAATGGAAATTAATGCTAGGTATACTGTCTCTGCCTACATGTATTAATTTTTTTCTCTCTACCCATGGTATTTTTGTCTCTCGCTCTTTTCCTGAATTACTTGCTCATAACTAATCTCCCTCCTCTCTGTTTTTATAGCCCTAGTGGATTTTTCCCTGCAGTTTTCTCCTGGCCACAGTACAGGCAACACAGGTTTGAAGACCTTAACAGATACCCTGCAACTCTTACTATCTGTCCGGAAGCCACCATTTTAAGCTTAAAATAATACCCCTGAAGTATGTGTCCCAGTAAATAACTACTACATAAGCTAATCTTTTAATTAATGCTAGACTTTATAAGCACAACAAGAATTTACATTGTTTTTTTTTCTGCTATTCACCACGAAAAGCTGACGGCAGCAGCTCCTATCCTTTCTCTTTGGTTTTCCACTATCCTCATACTGTTTCTGTGTATATTCTCCTGTTCGGCACTTTACCCTTTTTTGAATTCAAGCCTCACTCATAATTGCCTTTCCTAGTGCACCTGCCCTATTTTACTGTCTTCAGACTCTTACAAGTTAATGTTTTTATTTTGTTTTGCCCTGCGTTTAGCTGCTAGTAATACCTCTCTCTCCCCCTCCATAGCCCCTCTCTATTGTAGCTTATTTTAACCATACAACACTGGGTTTGCTTCAAGTAAATCTACTTGTGTAGCTTGAGGCCAGTGTGCGTTTGTAAGCTTACTTCTGTTCATATTTTATTTATTTTTATTTTATTTCTGGTGACTATACCTTTTAGAAACTTTATATCCTTGTCTTTCAAGCTAGTTTTGTTGCTATCTTTTTCTGATTCTTTCTATGACTTCATCTTGACCAGGGTGCTAGCCCATCTCAGTATTAGTCATTACCAATCCCCTTCACCTCACTTCCTCTTCCTAGTCTTCATAGATGCCTCACAACAGCAGGAGCCATTTTGAAACATTATTTCCCCTTCATGCTGCTGAGCATCTGCTGCTCTGTGTAAGGTAAAATTTTGATTCTTTGGCATTAACTGTTTTGTGATGTCTTTTCTGTTGCCTTAACTGCTTTAAATCTTACAATGTTTTGGTGATTATTCTGTTGCTTTGTCTGCTTTAGGTCATATAGTATTTTGTGATTATATTGAGTTAATATTGCTTGCATATGTAGTTTCTAGTGTACTTTTTCTCGCGACTCTAGTTTTATGAATATTTAAAGTCTATTTTCCCTATTGCAAGGAGCTCCAGCACCTTATGATGACGTGTAGCTTAGCATTTGAATTGTACTCATCTTATTTTTTGTTTTTTAATGAAAGAAAACTGTAAATGTGAATATTTACCAACTAGGTTTCTTGTAAGGAGCAACAGTACCTTAACTTCACATTTAGCTATATCTGTAGTGTTTTTACTGTAATTTCTTGGTGTAGCACTAAAGTAAAAGGAAGAGATATTGCCTGAAAGTGTACCAATTGTTGTCCCCAGTATCCTGGATTTCTGTTTTCCTGCTTTGTAAATTATTGCCTTGTGTGTGTCTACACTGTGCTGCTATCTACTGTTGTTCTGCATTACTTTATGCATAGGTGTAAACACTGCTGTGTTCTTAGCTGGCTATGTCTGTAAGACACTCATATAATCAAAATTAATGCTAGGTATACTGTCCCTGCCTACCTGTATTAATTTTTTTCTCTCTACCCATGGTATTTTTGTCTCTCACTCTTTTCCTGAATTACTTGCTCATAACTAATCTCCCTCCTGTCTGTTTTTATAGCCCTAGTGGATTTTTCCCTGTGGTCTTCTCCTGGTCACAGTACAGGCAACACAGGTTTGAGGACCTTAACAGATACCCTGCAACTCTAACTATCTGTCTGGAAGCCACCATTTTAAGCTTAAAATAATACCACTGAAGTATGTGTCCAAGTAAATAACTACTACAGAAGCTAATCTTTTAATTAATGCTAGACTTTATAAGCACAACAAGAATTTACAGTGTTTTTTTTGCTAGTCACCATGAAAAGCAGACGCCAGCAGCTTCTTTCCGTTCTTTTTGGTTACCCACTATCCTCATACTGTTTCTGTGTATATTCAAGGCCGGCCTTAGGCATAGGCGAACTAGGCAACCGCCTAGGGTGCCGTACAGGCCGGCCTCATAAGGGGCGCAAAATCGCAAAACAAACCAAAGTTAAAAAGCTAAACTTTTTTTCACTTTTTAAGTTGTGCCCGATGCCTGTTTGTACATAGTAGCATTGCGCCCTCCCCCACGACTGACGACATGAGCACACAGTATAGAACGCCCCCCTCCCTACATTGTTCTTCCACCCCCCCCGCGTGATTGAGTCTCCTAGTAGTGGCTGCTGTTGTCCAGCATTATGTAAAAGCATCCAATCAGTGATGCTTTGAACTTCGGCAGGAACTCGTCGTGAATCAGGCTTTGTGGTAATAGGACCTCAGCAGCATGCACGCGGTATGTAGTATTCAAACCTTACAGTGACTCGACTTCACAGCTAGTACCAAAGCTGGGGTTTGTAGCAATTACGTTTGTTCTGGTTAGAAATTGAGTCTGGTGGGTTTTGGCTTCTTCGGGCTGAAGAGATCGTAACATTTCATAATACCCGACATCAGTAATTGCTTCCTAAGTCGCCGGGAGCTACACACTGCTGTTAGGGAGAGAAACAGTTAATCGTTAGCTGGGATCGCACCCTGCTTATAAAGTAAGTCTTCTAATGATAGCATAGCGTGCAAAAACGTGACACAAAATGAATTGTCCACCTTAAACACACACACACAATTGGGGTGCAGATCCCCAAAACAAAAGTTGTTATATAGCATCACAAACATATTCTGATGAATAAAACAGGTTTAACAACAAACTAACAAGAAAACGTAACAAAGATGTGCCCAATACCCAGAAATTTCATTTTACTACATTTTTATTAAGTGTTTGTTACTATGTCTGTTTTTGTGGAGCTTTTCTCCCCAGCCTCCACTGAAAATGGGCTCCTTGAGCCCAGTGGACCTCCCCGGTCATCAAACTGAAAATAAATAATGTCTTTCTTTAACAAGATAACTCTTAACTGGTAGCACACATAACTCTTAATTGCCCAGATTGTCACGTAATATCCAGATTTCTGCCTGTTTTGGGTTTGTTCCTCATATGGTTTGTGTTTTCTGGCAAATCACTGAGGACTAAAGTCACTAAATAATGACACCATTTGAGTTTCAGATTTTATATCCAGCAAATATATACCAACACATAATCTGTTATTTTAGCAGAAAATGTAAAATCTGTCCCTATTTCTGACCGTCTGTCCAGATTCCTTGTGCTAAGATGTTGAGAAGTATGGTAACACGACAAAGTTACTTTCGGGCATATTTACCATTTTTGGCTCCGTCATGACCTTTGCATTTCATTAGTATTTTTAATGTTTGAATTAGTATTTTTAATGTTTGAATTATCCTCGTTAATGTTTGGTGTGGGCTTCTGAAGTAACCCTCCAAAACCTTACAGCCTGCAAATTTATCCAAGGCGTGTAGTTTAATTAATCCCGTATTGCTTTCAGTACAATGGGTAGTGCTCAGGCTTTATACAACTTGATGTGGTGATTGGCTAACTTTATTTTGTTTATTAGTTTGCTGGTTATTTGCTGCCTAAAAGTGACTTAAAACCTAGAATTATTTTTTTGAACTTGCTGCTGGTTGTAGTTTTTTAGAGACATAAGGATCTTACTTGTTATATTCTTAAATTTAGCTAAAATTGTCATCATTGTTTTTGTCTTTCGGCTTTTCCCGGTTAGGGGTCGCCACAGCGAACTCCGGTCCGCTAATGATTGGTAGTTGATTTTTACGTGCCGAGTTACCAGCCCTATGCACAACCTTCAACGAAGGTACGCCCATTCACGCATGTCTCCATGCAGAAGACGCTCTAGCTGAGAATTGAACCGGACAGCATCTTACTATCAGGCGACAACGCTACCGCAGCACCACCACCGTAGATCTGCTATTGCTAAATGTATGACTTGTTTTATCTTAACTTTTAAAATACTGGTTTAATTGATGCAACATCTGCAGTAGTACATATGCAATGTTCGAACTATAAAAAGTTTGAATGTTAAGACAGAAAAAAAAATTGAATCTAAAAGATTTGAAAGCAAAACACCTCAAATCAGAGAGATTCTAATAAAACAAAAGTTTTTTTCTGTAGGTTGGCAAAGCTCCCTACACCCCCTATTATGTACAGTAGGAAAATACAAATTCTACAGTCCCCACTGTACCTTTATCTCCTGCATCAAAACATTGAGAAAGTTCACTTTCAAACTCTTCAGCAGGTATTTTAATTGCTCAAACTTTCAAGTAACCCATATGCATATAACCTGCCATTGCCTTGTACTTCACTTTGATTTGCTTGCAACTACTTAGGTAATTAAGCACTTAAGTGAAATTGAAGCTGAAGTTGTTTATTATGTCAGCATTCCTCTAAATTATCTAGTTAATATCAGAAATCATCGTTTGATCCCCGAACTGTACAAATTTCTCGCAAATAATTTAGTTATTAAACAGTATCCTTAAACTAGTGCTATTTGCTTCTGTTTGGACTTGTTATTTTGCAAGTGTGCTTGGCATTTGATACTTCCCAGATTAAAACTCTAAATGAGCAGTTGATGCCTATTATCTACCTAATTTCTGGAAGGAATAAACTTGTGCTTCTCTGATTATAGAGTGACAGACAGGTAAGATCAAGGAGAGGCAGAGGTTAAGAAGGATATGCTAACACCCATGCTACACATCTTAGCTCTGTGATTATGCAGAACTGCTCCTTAACTCTAGCAGGCAGTGGATACCTCTGCAGTACAGCTTTGGTACCTAAGTAGTATGAGGTGTTTGAGATGGGCATTTACTCTGCAATCAGATGAACAGCATCAGGCAGACCAAATTTCAAACTTTATTTTCCTGAGTTAGCTGCAGTTCAGATATGTGTTATCACACTACTTTGTTTTAAACCTATGGTCTCTCAGAACCCTGTTTTCTACTTCCTGTGATTTCTGCTCACCAGGAAGCTTTGGTCAATGCAGTACGTCTGTGCTTCATTACTAACAACGTCCAGTAGATCATGTGACTATAATTCAGCATTATCATGGCTGGAACCATAGCCATTTCCACATATTTCTGTCCCGCTGTTAAAATGCTGTTTCTTTCACATAAATATAAGTAAATACAAACACACATATCATTCAACATTGCTGTGTTTCACTGCTGTTTGCTTTCTCTAAAATCATGCCTAATTCATTTGTACATGTGATAGAATCATAAAGGCTTTCTTCTACAGATTTCAAATAAAGTGTTCAAAGCATGAGGGGTGTTATCAACATTAAGCCTAGAAATGGACCTGTGACAGCCTTGGCAGATGACTGCAAAGTGGCAGGCAGTCTGAAGTACGAAGGGCCAACATGTTAGCCTTATGGCAAAGGGTGCAGAGAGAGCGAGAGAAAAAAATGTTATAACGTTAATCAAATATCTAATGTGCTTTCACAATAAGGAAGAAATATGCAATAACTGGGGTCCACAAATAAGGTGAGCAGTTTCAGGTATGCATTGTACAGACTCAAGGCAGTTATAGAATGATCAATAGAATGTTAAAGCATATTTGACAGCAACATAAGCATTGCTAGACTAGTGCAGCTTTTTGAAGGAGTATTTGTGGTGGTTTTATCTTCTGATTTTGTCAAAAATGCTATATTTAACTCTTGCTTATTTTTTTGCTGTTTTGTGTCGGGTAATGCACTTGTACTTGTTTTCTAGTGATACATTTTCTGAGTTTGTTGTGAATTTTGGTGTATCAGAGTAGTGTCACTTTTTACTATTTAATCCTTACTTAGCTGCTGAATATATATATATATATATATATATATATATATATATATATATATATATATATGTATAAAATATGCTGAAATGAAAACAATGGCTGGGTAAAGCCTAACAGCAGTAGTCATATAATGTGCAACCGAACAGATTCTGCTTTGATTTTGCGATGTACTTGATTTTTTAATACAGATCAATAGAATGTTAAAGTATATTTGATTGCAACATAAGCATTGCTAGTGCAGCTTTTTTAAGGAGTATTTGTGGGGATTTTAACTTATGATTTTGGTAAAAATGCTATATTTAACTCTCGCTCATTTTTTTGCTGTTTTGTGTTGGGCAATGCAGTTTTACTTGTTTTCTAATGATAAATTTCTCAGTTGCAGTCTTAAATACACTACAAGGTGTCTGTTGCGGTATGGCTGATTTTTCATACATTTAAACATTGAAAACTGGTGTGGCTTTTGTGGACGTGACCCATCTGTGGGCGTGGCTCAAATAGGGGTGCCCCTTGAGTACGGTTTGGGTGGGGCTTAAGGGGCGCCACAGCAGTACTTCGCCTAGGGCGCTGTTTCAGCTAAGGCTGGCCCTGTGTATATTCTCCTGTTCTGCACTTTACCCTTCCCTGAATTTATTTCTATCCTCACTGTTATTGCCTTTCCTAGTGCACCTGCCCTATTTTACTGTCTTCAGACTCTTACATATTGTTTTTTTTTTTTGTTTTGCCCTGCTTTTAGCTGCTAGTAATACCTCTCTCTCCCCCTCCAAAGCCCCTCCCTATTGTAGCTTATTTTAACCATACAGCACTGGGTTTGCTTCAAGTAAATCTGCTTGTGTAGCTTGAGGCCAGTGTCCTTTTGTAACCTTACTTCTGCTTATATTTTATTTCTTTTTATTTTATTTCTGGTGACTATACCTTTTAGAAACATTATATCCTTGTCTCTCAAGCTAGTTTTTCACTGTATTTTACTGATTGTTTCTATGACTTCATCTTGACCAGGGGGCTAGCCCAGCCCAGTATTAGTCATTACCCCTCCCCCTCACCTCACTTCCTCTTCCTAGTCTTCATAGATGCCTCACAACAGCAGGAGCCATTTTGAAATCTTCTTTCCCCTTCATGCTGCTGAGCATCTGCTGCTCTGTGTAACATAAAATTTTGATTCTTTGGCATTAACTGTTTTGTGATGTCTTTTCTGTTGCCTTAACTGCATTAAATCTTACAATATTTGGTGATTATTCTGTTGCTTTATCTGCTTTAGGTCATATAGAATTTTGTGATTATATTGAGTTAATACTGCTTGCATATGCAGTTTCTGGTGTATTTTTTCTGGGAAGAACTATTGCCTGAAAGTGTACCAATGGTTGTTGTCCTCAGTATCCTGGATTTCTGTTTTCCTGCTTTGTGAATTATTGCCTTGTGTATGTCTACACTGTGCTGCTGTTAACTACTGTTGTTCTTCATTACTTTATGCATAGGTGTAAACACTTCTGTGTTCTTAGCTAGCTATGTGTGTAAGACACTCGTACAATGGAAATTAATGCTAGGTATACTGTCTCTGCCTACCTGTATTAATTTTTTTCTCTCTACCCATGCTATCTTTGTCTCTCGCTCTTTTCCTGAATTAGTTGCTCATAACTAATCTCCCTCCTCTCTGTTTTTATAGCCCTAGTGGATTTTTCCCTGCAATTTTCTCCTGGCCACAGTACAGGCAACACAGATTTGAGGACCTTAACAGATACCGTGCAACTTTAACTATCTGTCCCGAAGCCACCATTTTAAGCTTAAAATAATACCACTGAAGTATGTGTCCCAGTAAATAACTACTACATAAGCTAATCTTTTAATTAATGCTAGACTTTATAACACAACTATAATTTACTGTTTTGCTAGTCACCATGAAAAGCAGACACCAGCAGCTCCTATCCTTTCTCCTTGGTTACCCACTATCCTCATACTGTTTCTGTGTTTATTCTCCTGTTCTGCACTTTAGCCTTCCCTGAATTCATTTCTAGCCTCACTCATAATTGCCTTTCCTTGTGCACCTGCCCTATTTTACTGTCTTTAGACTCTTACATATTGTTTTTTTTTGTTTTGCCCTGCTTTTAGCTGCTAGTAATACCTCTCTCCCCCTCCAAAGCCCCTCTCTATTGTAGCTTATTTTAACCATACAGCACTGGGTTTGCTTCAAGTAAATCTACTTGTGTAGCTTGAGGCCAGTGTCCCTTTGTAAGCTTACTTCTGCTCATATTTTATTTATTTTTATTTTATTTCTGGTGACTATACCTTTTAGAAACTTTATATCCTTGTCCATCAAGCTAGTTTTTCACTATCTTTTTCTGATTATTTCTATGACTTCATCTTGACCAGGGTGCTAGCCCAGCCCAGTATTTGTCATTACCCCGCCCCCTCACCTTACTTCCTCTTCCTAGTCTTTATAGGTGCCTCACAACAGCAGGAGCCCTTCATGCTGCTGAGCATCTGCTGCTCTGTGTAAGGTAAAATTTTGATTCTTTGGCATTAACTGTTTTGTGATGTCTTTTCTGTTGCCTTAACTGCTTTAAATCTTACAATATTTGGTGATTATTCTGTTGCTTTATCTGCTTTAAGTCATATAGTATTTTGTGATTATATTGAGTTAATATTGCTTGCATATGCAGTTTCTGGTGTACTTTTTCTCGCGACTCTAGTTTTGTGAATCTTTAAAGTGTATTTTCCCTGTCGCAAGGAGCTCCAGCACCTTATGATCATGGGTAGCTTAGCGTTTGAATTGTACTCATCTTATTTCTTGTTTTTTAATGAAAGAAATCTGTAAATGTGAATATTTACCAAGTTTCTTACTGCAAGGAGCAACAGTACCTTAACTTTACATTTAGATGTATCTGTAGTGTTTTTACTGTAATTTCTTGGTGTAGCACTAAAGTAAAAGGAAGAACTATTGCCTGAAAGTGTACCAATTGTTGTTGTCCTCATTATCCTGGATTTCTGTTTTCCTGCTTTGTGAATTATTGTCTTGTGTATGTCTACACTGTGCTGCTGTTAACTACTGTTATTCTGCATTACTTTATGCATAGGTGTAAACACTGTGGTGTTCTTAGATAGCTATGTGTGTAAGACACTCATAAAATGGAAATTAATGCTAGGTATACTGTCTCTGCTTACCTGTATTAATTATTTCTGTCTACCAATGGTATTTTTGTCTCTCGCTCTTTTCCTGAATTACTTTCTGATAACTAATCTCCCTCCTCTCTGTTTTTATAGCCCTAGTGGATTTTTCCCTGTAGTTTTCTCCTGGCCACAGTACAGGCAACACAGGTTTGAGGACCTTAACAGATACCCTGCAACTCTAACTATCTGTCCGGAAGCCACCATTTTAAGCTTAAAATAATACCACTGAAGTATGTGTCCCAGTAAATAACTACTACATAAGCTAATATTTTAATTAATGCTAGACTTTATAAGCAAAACAAGAATTTACAGTGTTTTTTTTGCTAGTCACCACGAAAAGCAGATGCCAGCAGCTCCTATCCTTTCTCTTTGGTTACCCACTATCCTCATACTATATCTCTGTACATTCTCCTATTTTGCACTTTACCCTTTCCTGAATTCATTTCTAGCCTCACTATTATTGCCTTTCCTTGTGCGCCTGCTTTATTTTACTGTCTTCAGACTTTTACATATTAATGTTTTTTTTGTTTTGCCCTGCTTTTAGCTGCTAGTAATTCCTCTCTCTCCCCCTCCAAAGCCCCTCTCTATTGTAGCTTATTTTAACCATACAGCACTGGGTTTGCTTCAAGTAAATCTACTTGTGTAGCTTGAGGCCAGTGTCCTTTTGTAAGCTTACTTCTGCTCATATTTTGTTTTTATTTTATTTCTGGTGACTATACCTTTTAGAAACTTTATATCCTTGTCTCTCAAGCCAGTTTTTCACTATCTTTTTCTGATTGTTTCTATGACTTCATCTTGACCAGGGTGCTAGCCCCACTCCGTCATCCTCGCTACGCATGGGCTCACTTTGCTCCTCTACCCTACCCCAATTCCCACCCACCCCATTACAATTACCTTTATACCTAACTATCCCTCTCCTTCCTGTCCCACTAGCCACTACAATTCCACTTCCTGACTATTGCCACAACCAACTTACTAATCTGTCAATCTTGTCAACACCACTTTCTCTATACCTACTCTGTCTGACCATATTTTATTCCAGCGTGTATTATTTTCTAATATCTTCTACACTACTCCTTATTCTCTCTATTTCCACCTCTTACTACTCCAATCTCTCTAACCCACTCCTATGTTCACCAACTACTGACTCATAAAACATATATCCAACTACTTCATCTTTTACTATCTCCCGTAATCTCTTTACTACCTCTACCTCAAGTCTATATAAACTATCCATAATACAGGTTTTTAAACCTTCCCACAAAGCTAAGTCAAAACTATACAAACTCTATCTAACATCTACTACACAATCTCTTCTCACTAAAAACCTACTTTGTTCTGGAGATCTCCATCCCAACGCTGGCTCCTCTTCTTTCCCCAAAACTATCTCTGCACTGCCCCCATCTTACTCCTCTAACAGTCACCAACCTCAGTCACAACAATCATCTCCATCCAAATACTTAACTATTTACTCATTGAATATTCAGAGTTTAGCAAATAAAGTCACTGAGCTGCACTCATGGATAGCTCTCAATACCCCTCACATCCTCTCCCTATCTGAAACCTGGCTTAAGCCACAAATCTCAAATAGTGAAATACTCCCACCAGGTTATAATATCGTCAGATCTGATAGACCTGTAAAAAATGTGGTGGTGTGGCCATCCTCTACTCAAACATTCTTAACCTCTCACCATACCCTTCTCCAATTCCTGACTTCCTCCCAGCTGAAATTGTCATCCTTAACTGCCATCTGAATCTCCACAAAAAACTTGCAATTGCCTCTGTCTACCTTCCTCCTGGTAACAATCTGCCCATTCTTGAAAACATCCCATCCTGGTTCTCCCACAACATACCATATGAGACACTTATCCTTGGTGATGTCAACATTGATTGGTCCAAACTCACAACTGACTCCCCCCAACTCAGTATCCACCTACACAGCTTCCACCAACTTATAACATCTCCCACTAGCTTCCATAAAAATTCCACTTCCAGCTTCATCATAGACTGGATCCTTACCAATTCCCCCCACCAATACCACAATCCCACCACCTTACCTGACTCCGTCAGTGATCTTCTCCCTACCACCATCTTAAGACACTACTCCCATATTCCTGAACCCCACCTTATCAAAGACTATCAAACTATCGACTTTCAATTCATCCCAATTTAACTCCATTTTCCACAACATAGGTTGGTCCATCCTAAAACACCTCCCTCTAAACGATGCTGTAAGCACTTTCAATAGCATCTTCATGAATACTCTAAACTCCTTAGCTCCCTCTAGGATCTCCAAAGAGACTAGGTCCCTTATGAAACAAAGAGATCATGCTTGGAAAACCTGGACTAAAACTAAAAACCACATTTTCTTCAAAAATACAGATAACTGAAGAACCTTGCAAAAAACATACAACTAATGACAAAAAAGTATACTATAGCTCTGCTCAGCTTAACAACAAATCCAATCCTCGAACCTTTTGGTCAACTCTCAACAACATCCTCTATCCTGGAAAGCCCTCTAATCCCTCCCCATACCCTAACTCTTCCTCTCAGGAAACAGCTACCCTCCTGAATAAACACTTTATCTAACCTCTAAGCCAAACTCTACTTTGACACCCACCTCTCCAAGTCCCACTAACACAACTTTGTTTTCTTTTGAGCCAGTTCCCATTACTTACATCAAATCTCTACTACTCAAGCTAAAACCTTGCTCTCCTTTCACTGACAATCTATCTCCCACATTCCTCATACTTGCTGCTGACTCAATTGCCTATCCTGTATCTATACTAATTAATCGATCAATTCTGGAATCAACTATCCCTACCCTTTGGAAATCTTTCTTCACTATCCCTCTTCATAAAGGTGGAAACTCCACTGACCCCTCAAACTACCGACCTGTTGCCATTCTGTCCCCCCTCTCCAAGATATTAGAAAAATGTATTCACTCATAGCTTCTCAATCACCTCCTCACACACCACTTACTTACCCCTACCAAACATGGATTTCATCCTCACCACAGCACCACCACTGCCCTCCTCTCCTTCACTCATATCATTGCAGAGGCCCTAGACAACAATAAACTCATTTTGTGTCTCTTCCTAGATCTCTCCAAAGCCTTTAATACTGTCTCTCATCCTCTACTACTATCCAAACTCACAAATCTCCACCTATCCCCCTCCACACTTGCCTGGTTTAATAGTTACCTATCTAGCAGGGAACAATCTATCAAATGGCTCTCATCGTCCTCACCTTTCCTTCCCATCTCCACTGGTGTTCCCCAAGGCTCCATCTTTGGACCCCTTTTGTTTAACATCTTCACCAAAGATCTTTACACCTCATGCAAAGAATCCTCCCTTATTCAGTATGCCGATGACTCCACACTTATATCCATCTCAAATAACATTCCTGAACTACACTCCCTGACCCAACAGGCCCTACTATCCACTGAATAATGGCTTTCTCACAACCTATTGATCCTAAATCCCAAAAAGACCAAACTCCTACTTTTCCTTCCCCGTTCTCTTTCTCATCACAAAACCTCCTTTTTTATTACATCATCCAACAATACAAACATCCAACCTGACACCCACACAAAACTCCTAGGGGTCATTATCGATGACAAACTCAAGTTCAACCTACACATACTCCAATGTATAAAAAAAAAAAATACAGAAACTAGGTTTGCTATATCGGAACATAAAATTCCTAACCCCTGAATCTAGGCTTACCCTGGGCCAGGCACTCCTCCTCCCTTCCCTCTTATATGCCACCCCAGTTCTTACCAATATCCAGGCCTCCACTGTAAACAAACTGCAACAGACTTACCATAAAATAGCCAGATTCATTACTAACTCCCCATACAACTCACACCACTGCATTTCTTTAAACTATCTTCAGTGGCTTGAACTTCCCCAGTTTCTGCTATCTTATCAGTTTCATATGCTACACTCTATTCTTTATAAATCCTCCTTCTGTACATCTCTATCTTCCTTAGTCTCCATCTACATCCCATCCCAAACCCTCCATACTTCTAACCAACAATTACTTGATATCTACCACCCAAAAAGGTCAGTAGGTCAGTAGACAAACTACTCTACAAACACTTCCTTGCCCATGCTTGGAACAAACTTCCCCTTGACTTACGTTCAATCTCCCACACCTCACACTTTAAAAATGAACTAAAAGCTTATTTTCTCTATTCCAGAACCTGCCCTTGCCATGACCCTACCTAGACTTCCTTCCCTTTATGTACCCTCAAAAGGACCATACTTAGTACCTCATTAAACCTCTCTCTCCAATGTGTCTACTATGCATTTGCACAATTTTATACAAACAAAAAATGTTTATTGTTGACCTATTGAACTATATCAATGTAAAATTGTTACTTAGCTTCTTTTTAATGCAACTTTAACTTTATGCATGTAACCCAACATATGTGAATCATTTGGCTATAACTGCTATTATATCAATATTGTTTAAAATTGTACTTGTTTTAAAATGTAATACTGGAGCTTTTCTCCTCGGGTCTCCACTGAAAATGGGCCACAAGCCCAGTTGGACAAACCCGGCTAACAAATGTCAATAAATAATTAAATAAATAAATAATAAATATACATTGCTGAAAGGAAGAAACTAATTGCCCAGGAGGCTGTGATATTCAGGTTTAGACGAAAAGCCCATTTAGTTAAAGTCTTATGATGTACAAAATCCTTTATCCCCTCAACAGTTAATTATTTCCTGTCCAATTGTTTTTATGACTGTAGAGTGTTTGAGAGGAGCTTTTCACAAGTCAGCCATCTTGGATGGAATCCAACAAAAGGCAGCACTTTCTGTGCATCATTCCACACTGCCAGCTCATTATTAGTGCTACACTTAAAGTGCCTATGCTGCAAGCTGTTTCTCCTCAGCATTACTTTAGATCTAAATCTCAATGCCCTAGTTCTTAGCATTCCATCTAAGAGTATATATCTGCCTTGTAACCAGTCTCTCTCTCTCTCTCTCAACTGCTTGGGGCTATTTGTAAGTCATCTGTTACATCCTATCTTACAGAAAAACTACTGATATCTGGTTTATCAGTAAACACTGTCTTTCTGGGTTTCATATTCAAAAAAAAAAAAAAAAAACTCATTTGTGTAAGCCACAAAATGTTTAGATGTGTTTTACTGTGTCTACATTTTGTTATGCACTTTTGTTGTAGCACAGTATTTAGACAGCATCACATCATTATTATTTTTACAAAATTGATTTTGCCTGTTCTAAATCCTACTTAGTTAGTCTGAGCCTTTGTTTCAAAACCATAATAGTTGTATGGTGAATTTTGAAACATTTGGAAACTAAGTGAATGTAAAATATAAATAATTAATACTAACTGCAAATAACTGTACTATATATCATGTATATGGAAGTGAATATCTATATCTGTTTTTTTCTGGCAGGATAAAACATGGGGTTCAGGTTATTGGTTGCTAGTAGTCTTGGCTTTGAGTTTGACTTGATTGGTCTCTACTTGTGTTTGAAACACAAAATATATTGTGGTATTATTCCCATTTCAAATGATTACCCATTTTCACAATGAAGCAATTTTGATGAGAGACAGAGGCCATATAGCTCACCATATTTATGAGATGAAGGACAGGTCTATGAGCTTATCAGGTCAGCTTTTCCTCATAAGGAAGGCTTTATACATATCTCACAGATTCTAGAATTCTGCATTGTGTTTGACTACCACCACTTCAGAATGTTTTTTTTTTTTTTTGCTTTGTTTTGTGTCATCTACTACCCTAATTGTGAAATAATGTATCTTTGTATTTCCCCAGAGACATCCTGGCATACCCATATTCTTACTCACATAAGTCTCTCTTTTTTTAAATATGATAACCAGATGGACTCTGAGTCCTCTGTAGTAACGGAATGTTTCTGTCATGTCTCCCCAGCTACTTCCTTTCCAGAAGAATATACTCATTCAATTATTTTAATTTGTTTAGCTTCTGATACAGACCTTAAAATGTTTTACCTTCCTCTAAACTACTTCTCACCTATCTGTATTAATATATTCTTGCTGTGTCTAGACCCATTCAATATACTAGAAAAGTAGTTTTGCAAACTATATATAAAACAGGACAGTAACTTCTCATTTTCTACTAGTAACATTTCTTTTTGTAGATTCTGGTATTCCTCCATCACTCCTTTCACTCTGCTTTCTCAGGCTGTCTGCTTACCTTTTAACCATATGATACCTTAGCCCCCTTCACATATTGTTGCTTTTTTGTTGTCACCATGGTGTACTCCTTTCCTGTGTAATTGCTTCTCAGACATTATTTGTGTTTTAAGATCATTCCTCCAATTTTTATGTCTCTTCCCATCTTTTGAAAACTTTCTTTTGCATCAGTCCTGTTGAACAACATTGTATCATCAGTAAAAATGCCAAACATTTCCTTCCAGAGCGCAGCCACAGATACAGACATTTAAAAGGACTGATATATTACTGATTACTGTAATATCTACTATAGTCAATATTTTCAACTGACTGACCTGTTTTTACTGTAATCCTGTTTGTCCTATTGCCTGCCAAATGTTTTACCTATGCTACAACTCTAGGACTTACTCTAGGCCTCCTTAGCTTTTTTAAATGTTATATCTCATGATCATGTTGATGTAATAATTTGTGAATGTCACTTGAAAACATTGAGATATTTCACCATAATGATGATCTTGCAAAGGTATGCATTAGCCTTATGGGCCAAACTTAAAAAAGGGTGTATTACTGTTGAAAAATACCATGTTTTTATTATTCATTATTCATATGGATCAACAAATGTTTATATTCGACCAAAAATATAATTTCAGTAAGGTGTACTGTTGCTAAAGTGCCATGAGCTTCGTGATTATATTGGTGCTAGGGATATGTTGCAAGCGAGTTTAAAAGGCTGATAATATAGTTCATGTTGATGTATTTTTGCTTGCATGTTACATTTGTATTTCTATGCACAAGGAACCTCTGCTAAGATATAGAATAATTATTAGATAGGGCATACAGTTTCTACATGGTAATGATGAATTTATTCAGCCCTCATTAGGTCCTCTTTAGCATTTATCTGTTCAAACACATGCAGCAACTAGAATGGCCACAGAGATATCTTACTAAAAGGATACAAGGCCTAAAAAACTTGTCCTACATGGATTGACTCAAAGCCCTGTCACTATACTCTGTATCCTACAGACTGCTAAGAGCTGACCTGTGTCTGGCATACAAGGCATCCTCCAGACAATTGCTTGTGGATTTACTGCACATCAAAAAGTCAAATGACATCAGAAATACTTATTCTAGTGATCTAAACATCTTCTGCAACATCAACAGAACAGTTTGGAGGGACAGGTATATCTCACAGAGGGTACCACTGCTGTGGATGTGTCCCTTTCCACATAAAACAAAGATTATCCCTGTCTATATTCAAGTGCAACTTAGATCTATGAATCAGAAAAATTTACCCCAGGACCACTTCCTGTACTACTAGTGGAACGAGGCAGTTCCTAAATGCTTTATCCCATGGATGGTACCCCTCAAATTATCTGTGGTAAGATCCCAATTATTCTCAATAGAGGTAATATATAATTATCAAACATAGGATGGGGATGGCCAGTTTATAACCAAATGGTAGAGGTTATTTTGAACACAAAAAGGGAAATTGGCTTGGGTTAAAATGGCTCATGGGGGCAGCTAGCCTAGTACAAATCTATGAACCTATGAACCTATAAGTGAGGGAAAACATAGGGTAAAATGAAAATGTATACAATGTATACTCTTAATATGTTGTTTCTGATTTTTTTTGTTAGATTATAATGTTAATGTTTATAAGGGTGTGCAGTTTTTATGCTGTTGCAGTGTGCTACATTATTATGATTCATATCAGATACACATTTGAGGTAGAAGTGTTATTCATTTAGATGGAAGTATTTATTTAATTTTTGTTATTGTTTGTTAACCAGGTGGGTGGGTTGATCTAAGGATGCTTTTCAGTCACAACCCATTTATAACTGGTTCTGACAGGAAGAATATTTGATTAGTGAAAAGAAATATTGATTGGGTTTATGTTCTGTTGGAAATTGCTAAAATGTTTAATGTTTGGTGCTGAGCGATAATGTATTTATAGTGGTAATATACTTTGAGAGGCTGGAGGCCATTTTTAATTCATTTTTGATTACCTGGTGCCATGAGACAACATTCTAGACATAAAATTGCCTGCTATTTAATTAGTTTTGTTTTTGTTTGTAATATTTAATATATTTATTATTTTTTATATTTTTGTTTAGGTTTTACTATAGAGGGTTGATTAGATGAAACACTGTATATCAAGGTGATTTGTAAAGCAAGGTATATTTCAGGGGTTCATTGTGGTTCAAAGTATTATTTGTTACAGCTAGAATTACAGCTAGGAGTAACAGAGATGAACTGAATCTTAAGACAGGAGAAAAATAAAATGGTGGTGATTCTGGATTTCATAATATCTGTAGCTATATAAGTTGAGCTAAATATGTTGTCCACAATTGTGAAAGCAATGAGCTTTATTGCTCTGCTACATCGGTCAATAACAGGTTTGATTTGAATAGAGATAAGGTATATTGTGAGACATTTTGATTTCAATAGAGATAAGTTATATTGTCACCAACTAATAGTGAAGCTAAATGATTAATGTCCTTCATATTGATCACTGCCGCAGTAGCCTTAGCTACAGTATATGGGTTATATCCTGTCATGGATATAACAGTCAGACAGGTTCCAAAGCTTCAGGGCACCTCCCATGCATCGAAACTGTCAAGCAACTCAAGCTGAGCTGACTAAAAGATAAGTTTGGGCCCAAATCCCTTCAGAGCTTTCCTGGTGCTGAAGAGTATGCTCTACTGAGGCATTTGAGGATCAGCATTCAGCCTGTGCTTTCCTTTGCTGGGAAGATACGTTTTCTTTGGGGAAAATCCCTTCCATTTTCTTATATTTACTGATGTTTTATTGCTTTCCTCTTCATGAAAGTTATTTTAAAGCTAGAAGTGTTATGTTTTTACTGACAGTCTCAAAAGTGTAGCATACTTTTAATAGGAGCACTCTTTTTTTCTGTCAATTAGTGTAACCAACTGATAACATATTTTCTGTGGAGAAATTGTATTTATTTTTTCCACTGTGGGTCTGTAGTGTTTGAAAGTGCTTTTTATTGTTTTTTATTCCAGTCAACAAGTAACTTTTGTGGACTGGTAGTTTTAATAGCATTTGCTATGAAGAGAGGAGGAGGGTTAGGAGTGTAGTAGTGAGGGTAGGAACTTTGAATGATGGCAGTATGACTTGTATAGAGAGAGAGAGCTAGCTGATATGATGCAGAGAAGGAAGGTTTATATATTGTGCGTGCAAAAAAACCAAATGATATGGGAGTAAGACCAGGTGTATCGGAGGCAGGTTCAAATTGTTCTAGCATGGTGTGGATGGGTGGAGAAATGGGGCTGGGGTTATCCTAAAGGAACAGTATGCCAAGAGTGCCTTGGAGATGAAAAGAGTGTCAGATGGAGTGATGTTTATGAAGCTGGAAAATGATGGTGTGATGATGAATGTTAGTGCATATGCGCCACAAGTTGAGTGTGCGATGGATGAGAAAGAAAGTTTGGAGCGAGTTGGATAAAGTGGTGATGAGTGTACCCAAGGGTGAGAGAGTGGTGATTGGAGCATATTTTACTGGGCATGTTGATGAAGGGAACAGAGGGGATGAGGCAGTGGTGGGTAGGTATTGTCATAAGGAGAGGAATGCAGAAGGGCAGATGGTAGTTGACTTTGTGAAAAAGATGGACATGGCTGTAGTAAATATGTATTTTAAGAAGGGGGAGGAGCACAAGGTGACGTACAAGAGTGGAGGAGGATGCACACAGATGGATTATATCCTATGTAGGAGTGTCAGCCTGAAGGAGATTGGAGACTGTAAAGTGGTGGCAGGGGAAAGTGTAGTTAGGCAGCATAGGATGGTGGTCTGGAGGATGAAGTTGGTGATCAAGAAGAGGAGGAGGAGTGTGAAGGCAGTGCCAAGGATCAAAAGGTGGAAATTGAAAAAGGGTGATTGTGAGGTGGAGTTCAAGAAAGAGTTAAGACAGGCACTGTGTGGCAGTGGAGTTACCGAATAGCTGGGTAACTACAGCAGAGCTGGTAAGGGAGACAGCTAGAAAGGTGCTTGCTGTGACATCTGGACAGAGGGAGGGGGACAAGGAGACCTAGTGGTGGAACGAGGAGGAACAAGAGAGTATACAATGAAAGAGGTTAGTGAAAAAAGAAGTGGGATTGTCAGAGAGATGTAGAAAGTAGACATGAGTATAAGGAGATGAGGTGCATGGCAAAGAGAGAGGTGGTGAAGACTAAGGATAAGGCATATGAAGAGTTGTATGAAAGGTTGGACACTAAGGAGGGAGAAAAGGACCTGTACTGATTGGCTAGACAGAGGGACCAAGCTGGGAAAGATGTGCAGCAGATAAGGGTAATAAAGGATAATGAGGGAAACTTATTTACAAGCGAGGAGAGCATGTTGAGCAGATGGAAAGAGTACTTTGAGGGGCTGATGAATGAAGAGAATGAGAGAGAAAGAACGTTGGATGACGTTGGGATAGTGAATCAGGAATTGCAACAGATTAGCAAGAAAGAAGTAAGGACAACAATGAAGAGGATGAAGAATGGAAATGCTGTTGGTCCAGATGACATACCTGTAGAAGCATGGAGATATTTAGGAGAGATGGCAGTGGAGTTTTTAACCAGATTGTTTAATGAAATATTGGAAAGTGAGAGGATGCCTGAGTAGTAGAGAAGTGTTTTGGTACCAATTGGTAAGAATAAGTGTGATGTGCAGAGTTGTAGTAACTACAGAGGGATAAAATTGATCAGTCACAGCATGAAGTTATGGGAAAGAGTAGTGGAAGCTAGGTTAGGAAGGGAGATGATGATTAGTGAGCAGCAATATGGTTTCATGTCAGGAAAGAGCACTACAGATGCGATGTTTGCTCTGAGAGTGTTGATGGAGAAGTACAGAGAAGGTTAGAAAGAGTTGTATTGTGTCTTTGTGGACTTGGAGAAAGCATATGATAGGGTGCCTGGAGAGAAGTTGTGGTATTGTATGAGGAAGTCGGGAGTATCAAAGAAGTATGTAAGAGTGGTACAGGATATGTATGAGGGTAGTGTGACAGTGGTGAGGTCTGCAGTAGGAGTGACGGATGCGTTTAAGGTGGACGTGGGATTACGTCAAGGATCAGCTCTGAGCCCTTTCTTATTTGCAATGGTGATGGACATGTATCTACTCTTTTGCAAATTTCTTTGGATAGGAGTAGTTTACTGGGAATGGCTTGGGTTTTATTTCAGGCTATTGATCCTTCTTGTAGACTAGTTTCTGGTAAAAGAAAGAGGGATGCCTCTTTCCCTGAAGAGATTCAAGATTCTGAATCTGAGCAGGAAGATGCAGTCATGAAGTCAGAGTTTTGTCATATTTCTGATTCAGACTCATTGTTGAGCTCAGTTTCTGATTCTCCCTATGGGGGGGGGGGGTGTTCTTTTTCTCTGAGACTATTGGTAGAATATCTCAGTATTTTCAGTGGAAGAACACTGAGGTTTCTCAGTCCCTTAGAAAATACTCAGTTGTTACAGAGGGATTTTCCAGAACCTATATCCACTTGTCCTGTCCTGTCTGTGTGCCTTATTGCCTGCAACTTTTCTGAAAGGCATCCAGCTGTCCCTGAAATGTTGATAAGCTGTATAAAGTTCTCAGTCTTTTAATTTTTTACAGTATTCCCAAACCCGACCCAGCAGCTTTAGTTGAATTCACTGATGCTTATTTCCAATCCTACTCTTTCTGATAAGGATGGAAAAATTATTGACAGGTATGGGAAAACGTATACTTCTGCAACTTTGATTTTCAAAATTTTAAATTGTCAGGTTTATATGTTAAAGTTTCTTGACATATTGTGAAAGTATTAGGGACGTTTTATCTACAGTTTCTTCTTGTGAAAAAAAGCTGCTTTAAATAACTTAGTTTCTTCTGCACAGGTCACTCACTATTCATTGTTTTCAGTGTGTGTGTGTGTGTGTGTGTGTGTGTGACTCTGTTGATACTTCTTCCAAGGCTATAGCCGTACTGGTACTGTTTTAGGGAGGTTTGCATGGCTGCATTCTCAGAACCTTTCAAATGAAGCTAAAAATGAGATTTTAAATTCTCCCTTGGATAGAGATTTAGTATTTGTCCCCCTCTGCTGCAGAGATGATAACAAAGTGTGATGAAAGTGGTAAGCTGATATAGGGAATCTCTTTAAGTTATTTAGCCTCTTTTTCCAAATTGTCCAAGGGATTTTCTTTTTCCTCACCCAGTTTTGGCAAGAAAACAAAATTCAGCTGAACAGACATTTAAGAAGAGTTGCAAGGGGGGGGGGTTATAAAAAGAAGTCTCAAATCTCCCAAAACCAAGCACAATCTAACAAGTCTTAATGACTATTCAAGAGATCTTGTGGCCCCTCCCACCCTGGCCCTTTTTCTCTTCCAGAATGTCTGAATCTCCATTTTACTCTTTGGCAACATATTGTTTGAGACAAATGGGCTCTTAATATCATTCATCACAGATGGCAGTTCCTCCTCCTGCAGAACAGACTCTTTTTTTCCCACCTGTTCTTCACATGATATGATATTTAAACCTATCTTTGTGGCTGATATTTATGAGACATATTTAAACTCTTAGAGTACTTGCATATGTATTTGGTGACACTGTACAGGACACTCCTAAATAGCTTTGCTCTTGGTCAAAACTACCATTGGGATATAGTAACATTACACAGTAGGATTGGAAACCCTTTTAGTATCTGATAAGAAAGGTTGGTGACAGTGGAAACTACCTTATAGTCTGGGCAGAAGGGGGCATAGCTAGTAAACCTGTACCAGCCTTCCCCAGGTGTGTGTGCGCGTGTGCACGTGTGCGTGTGTGCGTGTTTGCGTGTGCGTGTGCGTGTGCGTGTGCATGTCAGCTACTTGGGCAGGGACATGAAGCACTGGTTGGGCAGATAGGGTGCTGGAGGTCTTGGCTTGGCTCCTCAGCTGAGATCTTAACCCTATAGCTGTGCCAGTGAGGAGTCTTATTGTGGATCTGAAGAAAGTGGGAGAAACCAGCCCCAGACTGACTGTGATCTCTGTGTGCTCTTAAGGGAAATTGTACTTTACTGTGTGTGTACTTGTTATCTTCCCAATGTGTATGTCCCCTAGCTGTTGCCAGTGGTGAGGACTGAGGCTTCTTGATTAATGGGCCAGTTTAGTGGCATCCCATATTAATTGGTTGGCAGTGGTGAGATATCCACATCACATATTAATTGACAGTGATGAGATAGCCAGATCATGTATTAACTGGCTTGTAGTGGTGTGGATATTGAATTCCTGTAGGCTGTGTACAGTGGTCACTGAAGGTGTTTGTAGTCTCAACCAGACATGCAGTGAACATTCAGAGTTTCATATCACAATTGTTTTATTTTTTTGTTAGCTTAGTTAGTCAGGGAGAGCAGGCAAGCATGTCAGCAGAGGAGATGTGCCAAGCTAAAGGACTGGTGCATGCCAACCTGACTAAGGCAGAAATGATTGCAGCTTTAGTCACAGCTATATCACAGGATAGCAGCCAGGAGGACAATCAGACTGGCCTTGCGAATGTACTACTCTCAGAAAATGGACAGTTCAACCTTTCCACAGAGGACTTAAAAATACATCTGGAGTTAAAGAGAAGTGAGCTGGAGGCCAAGCGTTTGGAAATAGAGCTAGCAGAGAGACTGAGACATCTGGAGGCTGAGGAAAATGATAAACTACAACATCTAGAGGGTAAGGAAAATGAGAAACTGAGATGCCTGGAAGCTGTGAAGAATGAGAGGCAGAGACAACAAGAAAAGGAGATGCTGACTCTTTGCCAGGGTCATGGAGGTAATGGGGAAACAAGTAACTAAACCCCAGAAGCAACAAAGGTCAGTACATTTCTTCCACAAGATAGTTTCATTCATATGTTTGAGAGGGTATGTAAACAGTGTAATGTTGACCAAGGGCTCTGGGTATGGTTTCTGACCCCCTTACTCCATGATAAAGCTGTAACTGTTATTTCTAAATTGCTTGATACTGATTGCTTAAATTATAATAATGTCAAAATGTGTTTGTTAGAATGCTTTAAATTATCACCTGAAGCTTATAGAAAAATGTTTTGTGAACATAGACACAAGGCAGATGAAAGTGTGTGTGAATATATTGCTGAACTAAGCACTTATTTTCATAGGTGGGTGAGCGGATGTCAAGTCACCACTTTTGAAGGACTGGCAGACCTTTTGGTGAGGGAACTAGTCCTTAGCACTTTGCCTGAGGACATGAGTTGGGGAAGAAGGGAGACCTATACCGAACAAGCAGGGAATCACTGCATAGGAAAGGGACACCCAGTGCTGCTCATGGTTCTAAGGGAACCCATGGTGGGGAGTCCAGACTGCCCCAACAGAATCCACCAGTAGTAGGGGAAGCCACTATTCCAGGTACATGTCTGGGTCTAAGGGTTACATATTTTAAATGCAGCCAGTGGGCCATGTAGCATATACATGTCCATGGAGGCAAGGTGGGGAACAAAAGGTGGGAAAGTTGGTAAGTGGGAATGACAAAATGCCAGCAGTAAATTGTCTCGAGACAACAAGGGTACCAAACTACCACAAGAGGTTGTATCCTATCTTAGTGGATGGGAAAGAGGCCACTGCTAAGGGAGACACAGCTTCTGACCTAACCATTGTGAAGCCTGCAATGGTTACAGAGGAGCACTACTTGCTTGGATAGCCTACTTCAGTCAGAGCTTTCGGAGGGATGCCATTCCAAATACCTTTGGCTAGGGTTCACCTTGACTGGGAGGGTGGAAAAGGAAGCCAGCAAGTAGGTGTGTTTGAGGATATCCCTGCAGATGTCCTGATAGGGAATGATTTTGATAATGTAGTACCATGTGTGCATGCAGTTATATCCAGTCAGGCTTGGAGAAAAGCATGTGGATCTGGTAGCCTGAGGGAGACCCAAACAGACCATACACTTGCAGCTAGGGCTGGTGAGGTGGTTACTTCAGGGGGGGATCTACCCTGTAAGCAGTGAGACTGAAGGTGAGCCACAGCTGCTTGTGTGTACTGATGTTCCTTGGACAGAGTGACTGCAAGGGCAAAGGTGAGTAGTAGTACCCAGGATGACAGTGAGGCACCACTGTCACAGGATACCAGACTTCCTGTGGAAGGGGAGCTGGGAAGGGTTACTAAGAGAGAGTTGAGACAGGCTCAGCTGTCAGACCCTACATTACAAGACCTGAAGGAGTTAGCTAGTGGGACACCTCATTCTCAAGGGAAGGGGAATCTGTATACTGGGACAAAGGGTTACTGTATAGAGTGGACCCCTAAGGGAGGGCTAGAGGGTGAGAGAATACAGCAGCTGGTAGGTTCATAGGTTCATACTAGGCTATCTGCTCTAGGGCATTTATAAGCCTAGCCAGAATGTGTTTGGCTTTCGCCACCCATTTTAAATTTATTTTGCTATGCCCTTTTTCGAGGTTAGTATACTGTGCCTCTGTCTAACAGTGACACAGAAGTGATACCCGGGGTAAACCTACAATCTCCCATCCACTCATCAAGATTCCTCTTGAAGAGAGTCAATGAGGGACTCTGCCTAACCTGGACTGGGATTTTATTCCAGAGTGAAGGGAGCCTCTGGGTTATGAATCTGTCCCTCCAGCATGTCCTATTTATTTCAGTGCTGAGGTTCAAGTCTCTCAAGCGCATAGCTCAATGGGATTTGGATTTTCTGAGGTGCAGCATGTCCATTAATTCCGGGTTGGACATGGCTTTATACATCAGGCACAGATCGCCTCTGAACAGGCGGTATGCCACTGAGTAGAGCTGGAGTTTCTTTAACCGGGCAGCATATGGCATCTGTTTGAGCCCTTTGATCCTCTTGGTGAGGTACTTTGGGGTCTTTCCAGTTGCTGCAGGTGTCTGGTAAGGTACATCCCAAAAGGGGCATTGTACTCAATTATGGGCCTGATGAGGGATGAGTAAAGAGGCATGATGACCTTCCCTGATCTAGATGTGAATCCCTTCATGATTAGGTGGGCTATATAAAATGTTTTTCTAACCACTTTGGCTACATGGTTGTCAAATGAGAGATTGCTATCAACTTGGGTCCCCAGGTCCCTAATTACTTCTTCTGTACTTAATGGATTACCACCTATGTGGTAATTTGTGGGCACTTTGTTTTTGCCAAAGGGGATGACTATACACTTTTTGGCATTTAGCTTGAGGCCATGGCTCTGGCACCAGTAGTCTGTTTCTATGAGGCCCTTTTGGAGGATGCTTGTGTCGGCTGGAGAGTCGATTATGGCGCCCAGTTTGCAGTCATCTGCGAACTTGGTCAGCCACAGTCCTTCCATGTTGGCCTGTACCTCCGAGAAATATATACCGAACAAGAGAGGTCCCAGGACTGAGCCTTGTGGGACACCACTTGTAACTGGTTTGGAGTCTGACATGGCTCCAGCAATTCTAACCATGTGGGTTCTGTCCTTGAGCCAGTTTGCAATCCATCTAGTGACATAGGGGTTTATATTTAAACTGGTGAGCTTATCTATAATGTCAGAGTGGGGTATTGTATCGAAGGCTTCTGCGAGGTCCAGGAAGGCTGTGTGGACCACCTTCCTCTTGTCAATGGCCTTGATGACTGTTTCAAAGAAATCAACCAGGTTTAAGAGGCAGGGTCTGCCCTTAACAAAGCCGAACTGGGTAGGATCCAGTGTTTGTAGGTCCCCAATATCTTTATTTATGAGGTCCATGATGATCCTTTACATAGCTTTGCAGACCAAGCTAGTCAGGCTTATGGGGCGATAGTTTCCAGGATCCGTTGAGGCACCACCTTTATGGAGAGGGACCACTGTTGCTGTACACCACTCTTTGGGCACATATCCTGTAGTAAGGCTGAGATTGAACAGTAGTTTTATGTTTGGGTTTAGCTCTTCTTGGAGTTTATGTAGGACGCAGCCCGGGACACCATCTGGTCCCATTGATGCTGTGTTTTTTGCTTTGGAGAGGGCGGCTCTTACCTGAGCATCTGAGATGTCAGGGGGGCAGCACTCTGCTGGGATAGATATTTGCCCTTTTGGTGGGGAGGGGGGGAGAGAAGTTTGCGCTGAACCTGTCAGCTAGGATATTGGCAATGTCTGTGGGTTCGGTGTATTTTTTGCCATTTTGGACTAATTCTGAGCATATCTGGGAATTCCCACCCAGGTTCCTAACATAACTAAAGAAAGCCTTGTGATTATCCTTAGTGTCCTGTGCAATTTTTCTCTCGAAGCTGGCCTTAGACAATTTTATGTGTGCCCGTAGTTTTTTGCTAATACTGATCAGTGATGCCTTCCCTTTTTTGGGATTTTGCTCTATCATTTAGTAGCTTCCTCCTTCTATTGTATAGTTTGTTTATGGCTGGGGTCCACCAGACAGGACGCTCATGCTTGGAGGATTGGGTCTTGGTTTTATTTGGGATCGCATGATCCATGCATTCCTGAAGGTGTTCATAGAATGCGTTTATAAAGGATTCTGTGGTCTGGGACGTATTTTCCACAGGCTCGGGGGCTTTGAAGGATTCCACCTCAGTTTTGAGGAGTGTGAAATTTGCTTTAGAGAAGTTTTTCACTGTGGTTTTCTGGGCAAGGGGTGGGGTCGGGATGTGAATATCCAGTGAGATTAGTTTATGGTCTGATCTTACCCAGAGCCTACCATCTGGCACTTGTAGCCATAGCCCATGATATTCCCTTTGCAGGCATATGGGCATAAAGCATACCAAGAGACATATTATGCAGAACATTTATTGGCCTGGGATTTCCAGAGATGTAACAGGGTACTGCAGGACCTGTGAGCAGTGCCAAAAGGTAGGCAAGGCAGGAGACAAGGTGAACGTTCCTTTAATGCCTTTGCCTGTAATTGAGGAGCCATTTCAGAGGGTAGCTATGGATATTGTGGGGCCTCTGAGTACCCCAAGTTCCACAGGGAAAAAGTATATCCTAGTGGTAGTAGATTATGGTACTGGACATCATAAGGCTGTGGCTCTGTCCTCCATTGAGGCAGAAAAAATGACAAATGTTTTATTAGAGATTTTCATCAGGGTAGGTTTCCCTAAAGAAATACTGACTGACAGCGGCATCAATTTCATGTCAGACCTGCTGGCTTGTCTGTGGAAGCACTGTGGGGTGAAGTACCTAAAGACCACCCCCTAATATCCCCAGACTAATGCTCTTTTTGAGAGGTTAAACTCTACACTCAAGACAATGCTACAGGCATTTGCAGAGCAGTTTAAGAGGGAGTGGGACAAATAGTTGTCCCATCTGTTTGCTTACAGAGAGGTGCCCCAGGAATCATCAGGTTTTTGACCCTTTGAGTTGCTGTATGGGCATAGGGTGAGGGGAACTCTAGATTTAATTTGAGATGAGTGGGAGGGTGAGTGGGAATCTCAAAAGTAGTCTCTTGTGGCACATGTCCTAAACCTCAGGGCAAGGCTCAGGTAACTCATGGGCATGGCCCAGGAGAACCTGGTGAAGCCCAACAGCAGGAAAAAGGACTGGTATGACAGGAATGCTCAAGCTAGAGAGTATGCTGTAAGGCAGCAGGTAATGGTTCTCATTCCTGTCAGACATAGCAAGCTGCAGGCAGCTTGTGAGGGACTCTACAAAGTGGTAAGGAAGGTCAGTGATGTTAACTACATGGTAGAACTGCTAGGCAGGAGGCAGGGGCACAAATTGTACCATGTTAACATGATAAAACCTTACCATGTTAGGGAGGTCCTTGTACTGAGTATTTGCAGTGGATGGCAGGAGGAGTCTGAGGGGATTTGTTGACTTATCTCCTCAGTGAGACTCAAACTGACACCTCAGTGGAAGGGATAGCAATGTCCCAGCAGCTATCCCGTACCCAGGTTCGAGAAATCCAAGCAGTGTTACAGGAGTTTGGGGACATATTTACTGGGAAACACCATGTGGATACAGGACCCCAAAGGCCTATTATGCAGGCCCTTTATAGGGTGCCTGAGGGAGTCAAACAGATTGGGAGGGAGGAAATATAGGAAATGTTGGAACTAGGCATAATCTAGGAGTCCAGCAGTCGCTGGGCCTCTCTAGTGGTGCTGGTACCAAAGGAAGATGGCAGCACCAGGTTCTGTGTGGACTACAGGAAATTAAATAGTCACACATAATCAGATGCTTACCCCATGCCTAGGACAGATAAAGCCCTAGAGCAGCTGGGTGGGGCTAAGTATCTTACCAACACTGATCTTACTAAAGGTTACTGGCAGGTGCCCTTGACATCCAGTGCTAGACAGAGGTCAGCCTTTGTGACTCCTTTTGTCTTGTATGAGTTCATGAAGATGCCCTTTGGGATGAAAGAATCCCCAGCGACTTTCCAGAGGCTGGTCGATCATATCCTAGCAGGAGCAGGAGATTTTGCCCTTGCTTACCTAGATGATATTGCCATCTACAGCCATTCCTGGCAAGAGCACCTTCAGCATGTCAGGGAGGTGCTGGGCACACTACAGCGGGCAAGGCTGACCATTAAGCCCTTCAAATGTCAGGTGGGTATGGCAGAGGTCTCCTACCTGGGACATAGAGTGGGGAGTGGTAAGATCAGGCCAGAACCTGCCAAAGTGGAAACCATTCAAGCATGGCCTGCCCCATTACCAAAAAGCAGGTGAGGGCATTCTTAGGGACAGTGGGGTACTACAGAAAGTTTGTCTGAAATTATAGTACCATAGCTGCTCCCCTCACAGACCTGACAAAGAAAAACAAGTCAGATAAGGTAGTGTGGACCCCAGCATGTGAGCAGGCATTCCAGAAGCTTAAAGGAGCGTTGGGTGGACCCCCTGTGTTAGCCAGTCCAGATTGCAGCCAATAATTTGTTGTGCAGGTGGATGCTTTAAACCATGGGGTAGGGTCTGTACTTAGCTGGGTCTCCTCAGAAGGAGAAGAGCACCCAGTGGTATATCTCAGTCATAGGCTCCAGCCCAGGGAGGAATGCTATGCAGTTATAGAAAAGGAATGCCTAGCCATAGTGTGGCCACTGCAGAAACTTCAGCATTATTTAACAGTCTATAGTCCCTTAACATGGCTACATCAAGCCAACCAGCAAAATGCCAAGTTACTAAGGTAGAGCCTAGGGTTGCAAGTATATAATATGACAGTGCAGCACTGCAGTGGGGTTAGCAATGCCAATGCAGATGGACTCTCAAGACAGGGCATGATGTAAGGTATTCCCAGATAGACTCAACCCTCTCAAGCGATGTTTCTCAACGGTCACTTGAAAAACTAGCTTGAGTTTTCATGGGGGGGGGGGGGATGTCACGCTGCCAGCCCAGCTATCTGGAATTTTTAAATAATTCTATGTCATTTGTAAACATTGATATGATTTATACAGAACTGTATGTTACGTACTGAGCTTCAAGAATGTAACCACAGCATACCCTGCTGGAACATGGAATATTAACTTGCATAACTTAAGAATAGTTAAGGTTAAGTTACTTTATAGCTGGGCCATAAGCAAAAGATGCTATCTCTCAGTTTCAGTTCAGTAGTAGACACAATGTCTACAACTAGAAGTTTTTCTATTGTCATGAAAGAAAAGTAATTACTAGGTTTAAAATGTAAAGTGTTTTATTGTTTTATGACTTACAATATCTGGCAAACATGAGAGGTATATATTTTTAACACAGAGATGTTAAATCCTAATAGTTTCTGGTTTAGCCTGGGAACTGAAGGCAAGTGACAAAAAGTGATGTCATCCAGGCCAACCCAGTAGTAAAATGTGATATTAATTTAAGAACTTTCTCAGAGAGAGACCATGCATTTTGTATTTTATCTTGGACCTAGCAAGAACATCCACTCACCATCACCATCTGCACTTGCCTTGCTAATAGTAAGTAACTAGAGTACAGTAATTTGTTTTATATATAGGTAGGACTTTAGTAAATATTAGTTTAGATGTTTTCTGTATTTATTTGAGACTGTCCTGCAATGTTGTTTTAAAATATTTCCTGTGATTTTGAAATCTGAAGTAACTGTGTTGATTGACTGAGTGTTGTCTTGTTCTTTTATTATTTATTATTAAATATATTTAAGCCTATCTTTGTGACTGATATTTGTGAGACATATTTAAGCTCTTAAAGTACTTGCATATGTATTTGGTGACACTGTACAGGCCACTCCTTAATAGCCGTGCTCTTGGTCAAAACTACCATTTGGATATAGTAACATTACACAGTAGGATTGGGCACCCTTTTTAAGGGTCTTATAGTAGCTGATAAGAGGGATTGGTGACAGTGGAAACTACTTTATACTCTGGGCAGAAGGGGGCATAGCTAGTAAATCTGTACCAACCTTCCCCAGGTGTGTGTTTGTATATAAATGAAATCTGAAAGTGTGTGTGTGTGTGTGTGTGTGTGTGTGTGCGTGTGTGCGCGTGTGCGCGTGTGCGTGTGTGCGCGTGTGCGTGTGTGCGTGCGTGTGTGCGTGTGTCAGCTACTTGGGCAGGGACACAAAGCATTGGTTTGACAGAGAGGGTGCTGGAGGTCTTGACTTGACCCCTCAGCTGAGATCTTAACCCTCTAGCTGTGCCAGTGGGGAGTCTTATTGGGGATCTGGAGAAAGAGGGAGAAACAAGCCTGGAGAGAGCACAGTCAATTTGGGGCTGATTTCTCCCTCTTTCTTCAGATCCCCAATAAGACTCCCCAGTGGCATTTGCATATTTTTAGATTTACAACATCCAAGTCCCCAAAGAAAGAACAAAACAGTTGTGTTATCTAGGAATCTGTCATAAGCATCCACATTTCCAGTCCCACATTAAAAATGACTAGAACTAAAGTCAACATTTTATTTTCTGGGGAAAAAATCTCTCACTTCCTTTCACCTGAAAGAAGAAAATAAATTGGAAAAGGCGTTCTTCTGCCTTAACTTGAATACAACTACTAATCTTACTAGCTTCTAATCAATCCTAAAAATCACATTTAACCAGATCTGCAGGATTATTACCTTCTCCACCACCTCTTGCCACAGAAAACATCACTAACATCACCTGTTCATAGGATCATTGGATCATGAAAAGTTACTAGGTTATTGGCCCTGAGGATCTTACAAGCCTAGCCAAGAATTTAACCCACGTTCCAACAAGTCAGCACCCGATGCCCCTTCCCAACAGGAACACAGGTGAAATTCCAGGGGTGTATTTTCTGCTCCCCATCCAGTTATCTATGTTGTGCTTAAAAAATTAATGATGTACTCTGCTTGATGTGGAGGGGGAGTTTTTTCCACAGAATGAGGAGTCTCTGGGACACAAACCTGTCCTACCAACAAATCCTCTTGATGTTACAGACCAGGTTGAGGTTGCACGTGCAGGTTACTTGAGTGGACCTTGACTTGTGGATATGCAGCAGTCCCATCAAGGCAGGGTCTGAGATTCCTTTGTGTGCCAGACAGAGGTCACCTCTGAAAAGCCTGTATGAGACTGAGTAGAGGGACAGGGCTTTTCGCCCATCTGTGTAGGGTAGATGTTTGAGGCCCTGGATTCTCTTGTGGTCTCTCCAGCTGCTGCATGTGCTTTCTGAGGTACATGAGAAAAGGGGGATTGTACTCAGTAATGGGTCTTATAAGGGAAGAATACAGGGGTGTTATGACCTCCTTGTCCTTGGATGAGATACCCTTACTAATGAGGTGGGCCATGTAGAAAGCTTTCCATACAATGGAGGCAATATGGTGGTCAAACATCAGTTTGCTATCAACCTGGGTGCCCAAATCCTTTCACAACTGATTGAATGCTTAGGACCTTGGTATTAATGTGATAATTTGTGAGGATGTCACTCTCCCCAAAGGGGATGATCATGCATTTTTTTGGAATTCAGTTTGAGGCTATGTTTCCAGCACCAGTCATTTCTTTGGGTGAGACCCTTTTGGAGGATGTCCACATCACTAGGGGAATTTATGACAGTGTCCAGCTTGCAATCATCTGCAAACTTGTTCAGCCATAGCCCACTGATTTTGGTCTGCACCTCAGAAAAGTATATCCCAAGCAACAGAGACCCTAAGACCAATCCCAGGATACACCACTTGTTACGGGTCTACTGCTTGAGGTACCTTCCCCTTATTTTGACTAGGTGGGTTCTATCTGTGAATTGGTTTGCTACCCATCTGGTAACATATGGATTGATGCCTAGTTGAGAGAGTTTATCTGTTATATCTGAGTGAAGAATAGTATCAAAGGCTTTGGCCACATCAAGGTAGGCAGTATGCACAGTCTTCCACTCATCCATTGCTTTGGTAACTGCCTCAAAGAAGTCAACTACATTTAACAGGCATGACCTCCACTTGATGAAACCAAACTGTGTGGGGTTGAGTGTTTGGAGGTTGCCAATGTCCTTGTTAATGAGGTCCCTGATAATCCATTCCATGGCCTTGAAGATCAGGCTAGTTAGACTGATGGGTCTATAATTTCCTGGATCGGTGGAAGCTCTACCTTTGTGCAATGGGATGTCAGTGGCTGTCCTTCACTTGGTTGGGATGAAGCTGGTACTCAGGTTTTGGTTGAAAAGGGTGACTAATGTTGCTGCAAGTTCCTGTTTGAAGTACTTATTTACAATGATTTCATTACACTCATCTTTAGTATGCACTAAACCATCTGTTGACTGGATACCAGTACCACTTGACAATGATAACCTTGTTTGGATATTTGGATCAGAGCTCTTATTGTTTGCCATCCATTTTCTTGAGACTGGAGTTTCCCCCTGTGAACTTAAAAGAGGTCTTGGTTACATCGGTTCTCTAGAAGGCTAAGGTAGATGATAATACCGGGGACAACTACAGACCTACAGCCAATCTGGCTTTTGTAAATGAGGTCCTTGACAAGGTGATCTATAGCTGTAGTCTTATTTGCATTGTAATGAAATCTATTATTTATTTATTTTACATTTGTTTACTAGGAGTCTCTGACTGGGCTTTTTCAGCGAAGGCCCTGGGAGAAAAGCTCCATGTATATAATAATTAGTATTGAACACATCAGGTTAACATGTATTTCAGTATAATTATATACAGTAGGTATTATAAAGTAAACACAATTTCCATTAATACAATTGTTTAAAATCTGTGTTCCAGTCCAGTTCAGTTTTAGGTCAAATTAATGAGCATCTTGAGTGTTGTGCATCAGTGGTTTGCCCCTTATTTCACTGGCCATTCTCAATGGGTTGTGTCAGGAATTAACTTCTCTTCTGCATCCCATTTGACATGTGGCATGCTGCAAGGTTCTATCTTAGGTCCATTGTTCTTTACCATATGCATTCCCAACTTGATGACATTATTTGAAACAGGGTTTACATTTTTCATTTTTATGCTGGTGGTATGCAGCTAAACCTCTTCTTCCTTCTGCCCTCAGTAAATTTACTTCAGACTTGAAATGCATTCACAACTGGATACTTGCTGAGCATCTCAAATGCAAAACCAGCAAAATGATTCCAAAGAGCACCAGATAAACCTTTACAAAAGTGTATTGCAGATCTTCAGAAAGGATATAACAAACCAGGTATGATAGAGGTCACAGCTGCAGGGTGTATAATATGTACATGCAGACAAGGAAACAAACTTGTAATAATGAGACAGACAAACTCAGACCAAGATCAATGTTACTGATATATAGCCTTGGTTATTTAGCTTGCTAGCCACACCAAGGAATGCTCCCAGTTGGATACAAGTGATAAATAGTTTTCTCTAACCAGGAAGACTGCTTTCTTATTGGTGTCCACTGACTGGTGAAGAATGCAATGCCTATACAAGGCAAACAGAACACAGCTCTGGATAAAGTGCCCCTGATAAGCAAAAGAGCAAATCCAATGAAAAAAACTCCAGAGGCACACCACGACAAATGGAGCCTACCTGATGAAAACCTTTTTATTCACACAAAAAGCACAGAACAATGGCCAGTAAGCGCTTTCACGTTTCTCTGAATGCTTCTTCACACTTAAAAAGTACTCCTTCCATAGTACATCAATATAAAGGCAGGTTTAACCAGCTTGCACCAATCAAAATCATCTCATTACATTGTTACTTAATGCAGTAATCAAGAATCAATTAAATCATCTCTGCCTAGTAATGCTTACAATACTGAAGAATGTAGTGTGTCATCACATAACAATGCATATAGAAGGCATATACAAATGTGTGGATGCAATAAAAGCATATATATATATATATATATATATATATATATATATATATATATATATATATATATATATATATATATATATATATATATACATACACTAACTAATAAAATGTGCATAGAAAATATATATAACAAGATACAATCATTGACATATAAAATATGGGCATTCATATAAATGTCCTACATCTAAAACATGTTTATTCTAGCCATTTAACATTCATAATGTCAGTAAAATTTCATTGCCATAAAAATCTGCTATTCCATATAAAAACTACTATTCCATAAAAACTTCATACTCGTGTATATATAAAAACATGTATTCATACTTGTGTACCAAGGTAATAAATAGGGGTCTGCCCATTAAAAGTGACTAGTGAGTAAGGGATCTATCTTTAAGGAAGGGTTTCAGTGAAACTCTATCATTTAGGCCATGTAACCTATCTGCTTTTAGTCTCAGGATCCATCTAGCATCCTGCGTCTCAGTATGGTTCCTGACATCGCCTAACCTCGCTGTTTTGTATATTAATTCCATCATCATAAACCGAAACTTGTGTGTTGTAGCTGTATGCATTACATGTCTTGCAAGAACTTTACTCTCATCTTCTCTACTGATAGCATAAATGTGTTCCCTCACATGCTCTCACAGTGTTCTATTGGGTTTGCCAACATAAAAGCCACTGCATTTCTGACATACAGCTAGATACACGAGATCCCTTGTCTTACAGTCTGCATATATCTTAAAAGAAAATACATGATCTGTGATAGGGTGAACAAATTCCTTGCTCCCAGACATGAAACTGCAATGTTTGCATGACCTACATGGAAATGTCCCTACTCTGACAAATCTGGTCCTATCCCTTCCAGTCTTTTCATAGCACAATATCCTTTTCAATGACTGAGTATTCCTGTATGTAAGATTCGGTGTATTCCCCTGCTGCTTCTCTGACTTTACTGTCCAAAGTGAGTATATGCCAATTATTATGAATGATCTCCTTAATATTTCTACTATTGTTTGTGTAGGGTATCACTATCCTATTGATATTACCAGTATCTCTGGTTCCATTAGTCTCTCTCTATTCCTCTTAATGTATGGTTTACCTGTGGTGTCCCTTCTAGGGCCTGACCTTTAACTATATTTCAGTAGATGTGTGGAGGGAGAATGCCTGTGCGATGTAACAATGCATTCTTCCTACAAGTCTTCCTGAACATCTCTGTCTTTATCCCTTCATCTTGTTTACATACTTAACACATCTAGAAATTCTATCTCTTTCTTGGACCAATTCCCTGTAAAAGACAGAAAAGTGGTGATGCCATTTATATACTCTATGAAACTTTTTAAACTATCCTCATCACCCCTCCAAACAAAAAACATCATCTACAAAGTGTTTATAGTATTTGATCTGAGTTGTATACTGTGTATTCTGCATCGCATAGGTATCCTCCCAAAATGCCATTACCAAATTGGCATAAGAATTGGAGCACGGAGTCCCCATCGCTACACCTTTCAAATGTGGAAAATAGTTGTCATCATATATAAAGACATTGTTTTTCAAGATAACATCCATGAGCATTGCACATCTAATGATCAAATCTCTTGGCATACTTTTCTCTATCAGGAACAACCTCATATATTCAACACCTGTTACTCAGTGCGCCAATTCTTATGCCAATTTGTTAACGGCGTATTGAGAGGATACCTATGTGATGCAGAATACACAGTATACAACTCAGATCAAATACTATAAACACTTTGTAAATGATGTTTTTTGGTTTGGAGGGGTGATGAGGATAGTTTAAAAAGTTTCATAGAGTATATAAATGGCACTACCACTTTTCTGTCTTCTACAGGGAATTGGTCCAAGAAAGAGATAGAATTTCTAGATGTGTTAGTATGTAAACAAGATGAAGGGATAAAGACAGAGATGTTCAGGAAGACTTGTAGGAAGAAATCATTGTTACATCGCACAAGCATGCACCCTCTACACATCTACCGAAATATAGTTAAAGGTCAGGCCCTAAGGGCCTCCAGGCTCACCAGTGAAGACTGTGTGTTTCAGCTCAGGTTAGGCAGTTTAGAGAATGAATATAAGGAGAGAGGGTACCATAGCTATGAAACTGATGATATTCATGATGAGATTGTGACCAGAAGGGACACCACAGGTAAACCATACATTAAGAGGAATAGAGAGAGACTAATGGAACCAGAGATACTGGTAATATCAATAGGATAGTGATACCCTACACAAACTATAGCAGAAAAATTAAGGAGATCATTCACAATAATTGGCACATAATCACTTTGGACAGTAAAGTCAGAGAAGCAGCAGAGAATACACCGAATCTTACATACAGGAATACTCAGTCATTGAAAAGGATATTGTGCTATGAGAAGACTGGAAGGGATAGGACCAGATCTGTCAGAGTAGGGACGTTTCCATGTAGGTCATGCAAACATTGCAGTTTCATGTCTGGGAGCAAGGAATTTGTTCACCCTGATACAGGTAATGTATTTTCTTTTAAGATATATGCAGACTGTAAGACAAGGGATCTTGTGTATCTAGCTGTATGTTAGAAATGCAGTTGCTTCTATGTTGGCAAAACCAACAGAACACAGAGAGCTTGTGAGGGAGCACATATATGCCATCAGTAGAGAAGATGAGTAATGTTCTTGCAAGACATGTAATGCATACAGATACAACACACAAGTTTCAGTTTACGGTGATGGAATTAATATACAAAACAGCGAGGTTAGGTGATGTCAGGAACCATACTCAGAAGCAGGAAGCTAGATGGATCCTGAGGTTACAAGCAGATAGGTTACAGCCTAAATGATACAGTTTCACTGAAACCCTTCCTTAAAGATAGACCCCTTACTCACTAGTCACTTTTAATTGGCAGACCCCTATTTATTACCTTGGTACACAAGTATGAATACATGTTTTTAATATATACACGAGTATGAAGTTTTTATGGAATAGCAGATTTTTATGGTAACGAAATTTTACTGACATTATGAATATTAAATGGCTAGAATAAACATGTTTTTAGATGTAGGACATTTATATGAATGCCCATATTTTACATGTCAATGGTTGTATCGTGTTATATATATTTTCTATGCACATTTTATTAGTGTATGTATATATGTATATGTTTGTTTTTATTGCATGCACACATTTGCATATGCTTTCTGTATGCATTATGTGATGACACACTACATTCTTCAGTATTGTAAGCATTACTAAGCAGTGATGATTTAACTGATTCTTGATTACTGCATTAATTAACAATGTAATGGGTTGATTTTAATTGGTGCAAGCTGGTTAAACCTGCCTTTATATTGATGTACTATAGAAGGAGTAAGGTTGGGCACCAGGCTGGCAACTCGACACCTTAAAAAACTCCACTGCCAATCATGAGCAGACAGGTGATCCACTGTGGTGACCCCTAACTGGGAAAAGCTGAAAGAAGAAGAAGAAGGAGTACTTTTTAAGTCTGAAAGTTTTCAGGGAAATGTGAAAGCACTTACTGGCCATTGTTCTGTGCTTTTTGTGTGAATAAAAAGGTTTTCATCAGGTCGGCTCCGTTTGTCGTGGTGTGTCTCTGGAGTTTCTTTCATTGGCAATGCCTATACAATCTAAGTTTGTCCTCCAAGGAAGAGAGAATGGCACCAGTTGAATTTTAGCATTTGATTCGTCCTGTGAAGACAATAAAGCATGTTGTTAACCCAAGGCTGATGAGCTGCAAGTCAGACCAGACTAATACTGTATTGTGGTATCAAGAACAAGAGAGGTAGTCAAGACCTTATATATAATATGCACATCAGCAAAGTGCAGTATATATACATAATCATGAGGAACTTAAATGGGTTTTTATTTCCTTATCCCCACTGTAACATACTTCGGCAAATCATCTTTCATAAAAGTGCACTTCTAATGTAGTGCACTTTCGCTTAAGTGGGTTAGACCTTCTGTTTCTCGATAAAGTGTGTTTTCAACAAACAGAAGGAGACTCATACACACACACACACACACACACACACACACACACACACACACACACATATATATATATATATATGTGTGTGTGTGTGTGTGTGTGTGTGTGTGTGTGTATGAGTCTCCTTCTGTTTGTTGAAAACATACTTTATCGAGAAACAGAAGGTCTAACCCACTTAAACGAAAGTGCACTACATTGGAAGTGCACTTTTATGAAAGATGATTTGCCGAAGTATGTTACAGTGGGGATAAGGAAATATATCCTTTTCCCCACTGTAGTTTGATCTCAGAGTTAGTATATTTAAGTAAGGGGGTGTGGGGGATGCAGCCCTCCACATGTGGGGGTGCAGGTGTCTTGCCCTCCTGCAAACAGTGTTTTAAGTTGCTTTTTTATTTTTTTTTTGATTTGGTGAATCGATTTTCGCAAAAGTGCACTTTCAATGTAGTTAACATTTGCGGAAGTGGGGTTTTACTTTTTTTCAAGACTGTGAAATTTCGATAAAAAAAAGTAGACCAATGTGTGTATGTATGTATGTATATATATATATGTATGTGTATATATATATATATATATATATATATATATATATATATATATATATATATATATGGTTTACCTTCATAATGTTGACAGGCACATCATCGAAACAACTTCCGTGAACTCTGAACTGCGACTTATCAAAACTGCGAATTTCATACTCATCCATGGAAACCTCATCACTTATGAGAATTATTAACATGAATTAGAGTATGGCTATACTAGGTTGAGATATTATTTCATAATGGATCTGCATTTTAAGGGCTCAGAATGAAGTACTACTAATATCTTTTTTTTTCCTATGGGTAACAAAAAGTTGTTTCCAAGAATAACTTCTTATTTAATTTATATGCAACAAGTAAATATTTCAAAATTTTATACTGTCAGGTTGCCATATGCAGGCAGTCCTCAATAAAGGGATGGGACATGTAATGTGAAACTATTAGAAAATAATCTCCAATAAATAAAGGCATTCAATTTAATATACACAAAGAATTTACTTCCTAAGACATAACAGCAATTCTCTTCCTACCTACCTACTTACTGGCATATGTGTAGTCAGAATAGTTTCTAGTATCCCTGTTGATTGTAAAGCCAGTCATCAACTCATAGCAGCTGGAATCTCACTGGATTCTTTGGAAAATAAATTTGAATCCAGGTATAACCTGTTATTGACTTCTTTTTTCAGAAAAGATTAAAAGAATAACTAGTGTAATCTGGCATGTCTGAAGACTGAGAGTCTAATTCCAGCAGACAAGAACCAAGTGTATAGCCATTTCTCTTTCATATATATTGAATTAAGTATTACAAAACATTAAGCTAGAAAAAAAAACAGTTTGTGTTTTTCCCCAATTTAAAAGATCTATTCAATATTCTTTCTTTCTTTTTAGGATTTGATGTATTTCTTTCAACTTAACAACTGCACCCACTAAGTTGCTCTCTATATCTTTTCTGCTTTGTGGATTTACCTGATTATTACATCATCAATTAAAATGTGTTTAAAGAACACTTGAAAAAAGTACACTATTGGGGGCATGGCCAAGATGGTGAACAGTTATCAGCACAAAATGGTTGCTGTGCTTCTATTCAGTTATTCTGACAAGATTTTATATTATAAACTTAATAAACACTTATATTACTAAAATGTAAATATTTAAACACATTTACAATAGTTTTTGAAAGAAAAATCAAGTTTTGTGATTTTTCTGTATTATTTTCCTGTCAGATGTTTAAGTATTTTGGTAAAATGAGCCACTGTAAAGTTAATTCTCAGGAAAACTTAAGAAGGAAATACAGTCTATTTTAAGTAGCATCCAGGATCTTTCTTTTAAAATGGATAAACCTGAAATTTAAATTGGCAATATAAAGGAAGAATGTAAGAAACAAATGGCTTTGTTAAATGAAGTTATAAATCAATGCATATTTCAATAATAGAGGAAGCAGTAAATGACTTGGATGGAAGAATGTCAGAAAATGAAAACCATATAGAATTTGTCCTAAAACAGAATACTTTGCTTCTGGAGAAAATAGAGGACTTGGAGAGTAGATCTAGAAGGAATAACACCAGGATACATGGAATTCCAGAGAAAGAAGAAGGAGAGATAATATGATACAATTTCTGAATAAATGGTTACCTAAATCTCTAAACTTACTTGAAGCTATTTCTTTGGGTATTGAGAGACCTGATAGATCTCTTTCAAATTCTTCCTTGAAAAATGATTCACTCTCTCCTAGCTCAGTAATTGTTAAATTCCTTTCCAGTCAGGATAAGGACTTGATGTTGAAGACTGCATGGGAAATTCTCCAATAAAAACAAATAAAATACTATTAGATTTACTAATGACTATACTTTTGTTATGACTAACAGAAAGGCTTGTGGTCTATACATAAAATGTTTAAAGAAACTGAACATTAAATCTCAACTTATATTTACAGCTAGAATCAACATTTTTTTATGTGATGGACAAAAACCTTTCAATACACTTAAAGATGCTTTGGAGTTTACACAGAAGAAAAACTTTTAGACAAAACTTTAGAGATGGACTCGTCTCTGATTAATTTGAAGAGACAAGCAACCAGAAATGGATGGCGATCAAAAGAAAAAAATAGTAAAAAACTCAGGGAAAAGTGATGGTATATATTGCTAGTCTGTTTTACTTTTTTATTCCTTTAGATATTCTTTTAACATCTTCATGAAAATATCATCCATAATAATGTTAAAATCTGACTTTCTTATTAGTAGCAGCTTTTTGCTGGTTCCATTACATTTTTATGTCTTTCTAATGAAGGGCGTGACAGTTTAACAGAGTAGGGTAAGATTGTAATAAATATATAGTTTAGGTCTGTATATTAATATATCTTATTTTATTTTTTTTAATAATTTTTAAAATGATATGACTAGTATGATTTTCAGGATAGCTTCTAGTGAGTGTTATTGTTTTTCTGGTAGTGAAACATCAGTTAAACTGTAACAGTAAATACTGGCTGCCATTCTGAGTATTATGCTGCATAATAGACAAACTCACTAAACTCGGTATAAATCCCTATGTCACAAGATGGGTTGCCAACTGGCTCACTGACAGAACCCACACTGTGAAAGTAGCAGACTCTAAATTGTATTGCCTAATGAGCAGGATTCGAAATAATTCATTTTACACTAAAGAAATTATTTAGTAACAAACTATTTTTGCCACTAAACAGAAAACTAAATAAACTCTATGTAACTGAACAGTAAATCACACTAAAACAGAAAACTAAGTAAACTCTATTTAACTAAAATATGAAATTAGACAATACATTTAAAGAAAAACGTATACATCACCGATAGAGAAAGCTTCATCCTGTCTTCAGTCTTGACTGGGAAGCCCCATTGCAGTCAGGCAGGAGACTTCATCAGGAAAGCAGTCCTGGGCAGTGCATCCACTCCACAGGTGAGGCTTCAGCCTGAGTGCAGGGAGCCCCAGCTATATATAACCAAGTTATGAGAATCAGTACTTTTCCAGTATAGGCTGGATCTTGCAAGATCATTCTATGGTGTTGGCCATCCACCCCAGAAGGAACAGCAATTCCTGCCAAATACAATTATTTTGCAATTTTTAAGTGTTACACTGGAATATTCCAATGACTTTGCAAGTTTTAGTACTTTACTGGAATATCCCAGCACACATACACTTACAAGACATATTTTGTATTCAAATGTAATGACTTTGCTGAAATCACTAAACTGTTCTGGAACACAGCATCATCTCTCAGGCCTGCTGACACTTCCAGAATATAGCATCACTTCATATGTCAAGGAAGAAATAAAGAAAATAAAGAGAATGTCGCGATATAGTGAGGGAACCGTCAAATAATCACACTCACTCAATGTACCCCTCTTTCGTATCATATAAATCCATCTTCAGACCAGTGACAAGTGGAGTACCACAGGGTTCAGTCTTAGGTCTCTCCTGTTTGGTATCTACTTCTCTGAAGTACAGGCTAACACAGAAGGTCTTTGGCTAACAAAGTTCGCAGATGACTGCAAACTAGGAGCCATAAACATATCTCCTAACGATGTGGACATCCTACAAAAGGGCCTCACTAAGACAGATGCCTGGTGTCAAAGCCATGGCCTCAAGCACAATGCCAAAAAGTGCATTGTCATCCCTTTTGTTAAAAACTCTGTACCCATGAACTACAACATAGGCGGTAGTATACTTAACACCGAAAGTGTGATAAGACACCTTGGGACACAGGTGGACAGTAGTCTCTCCCTTGATAATCACATCACCACAGTAGTCAGGAAATCCTTCTACATGGCACACCTCATCACAAAAGGTTTCTTATCTAGGAAAAAAGAGGTCATTGTTCCCCTCTATTCATCACTCATTAGACCCATTATAGAGTACAATGCCCCTTTTGGTATGTACCTCACACGACATCAACATCAACTGGAAAGGCTACAGAAATACCTCACAGAGAGGATTACCAGCCTCAAACAGATGCCCTACGCAGACAGTCTCAAACTCCAGCTTTACTCTGTCGCATATTGCCTACTCAGAGGCGATCTCTGCCTAACATACAAATCTATGTCAAACCCAGAGCTGTTGGATATGCTCCACATAAAGAAATCCCAATCCCTTTGAGCTACACGCTCTAGGGACCTAAACCTTGTCACCACAATAAACAGAACATGCTGGATGGATAGGTTTCTGTCCCAGAGACTTCCCATACTCTGGAACAAACTACCTATCTATATCGAACAAAGCTCCTCATTAGCACTTTTGAAGAAAAAGCTTGATGATTGGATGGGAGATAGGAAGTTCACCCCGAGGATCACTTCTGTGGCTCTGCTTGACAGGGGCACAGAAAAATAATTTTCTTGGGTGGCAAAAGCCAGGGTACCGTTTGGCTAGGCTTATATAGATAGGCTCTAGGGCCAATAGCCTAGTACCTACCTATGAACCTATGAACATTTATTTCTAATTATTTTACTTAGTAAAAGGGCTTTATAATGATTTAGAGTGTTAAATGAAAACAGTGACTGTAGAAGTGCATTGAATAGCTGACTACAAGTTTGTTTACTTTAAAACCCCATAAACAGCCTTTTTTTTAAATCACAGCTTGCCCGATGCCATCACTAGCCTTCTCACAAGAAAAACAACTTCTTTTTATATTATTTTCCCACTTTAAATACTGCTCACTTAATAGAATGTAGTTTTAAACTACCTGAAACTTGTTTTACTCACAGCAGTGGCTCAGTTTCATTTTGGACTGTTCCCTGCAGATGGAAATGCTTCTTGACCTTTGCCTTCTTCAGAGACCGGAAGTAATTAAACAGAACATTCAAATGAGCAGTAAAGAATACCAAGCAAGTAAAATGAAGCGTTATTTTTATATTTTAATGATTTGATTGTATCTAATGATTTTATTAAATGGTGTCTTTGCATTTCTGTATATATGTATCCATATTTTTAAGCAAAACATTTATTTTATATCCTGTGCTCAGTAATTGAGATTTTCAGTTTAAGCTTCTAAGTTTAATACTTAATATATCTCAATGATTTGCATCACCTTTTACATCTAAATGTGAAATGTGGTGCTTTATAAGTACATTTAAGTAAATAATAGCTTTAGACTGCATCATTTATTGCAAATTTTATAGTATATGTACTGTACATGCCTTGGCTGTTTGTCATTATCTTTGAAGGTTTGTGTTACATTTGTAAAAGTTCTTAGTTAAAGGACCTTTATTTCTCATAGATACTTATAAGAATATCTTAGTGTAATTATTCATTTTTAGCTTGATGTCATTTTAATAGTGATCTCATATGTCTAAGATTAAGGACTTTGATAATTCGCTCTTCCAGACCTCTAAACCAAACTCTGCGGTTGAATAATACCTTATTACTTATTTGATGCTTAGCAAGGTAAGAATCATTCATGAGTTAGCATTGATTTAAAATGTTTTGTTTTATTACTGTCTTTCTAATGATTCTTTCTTAGTGTAAATAAATAAAGTAAGTATGTAGTGATTATTTTTTCACTGTTATGATAGTGTGGAAGATACTTTTAGCATTGTTTGTTTGTTTGTGTCTTTTGGCTTTTCCTGGTTAAGGGTCACCACAACAGAACTCCGGTCCGCTAATGATTGGCAGTAGATTTTTTACGTGCCGAGTTTAAAGATACTTTTAGCACTGTAATAATTATTAATAGTGAGAATGGCATACAAGAGGGCTGGAAGATAGTTAAAGGATATAAAAGCACATTATTTTGGAGATGGATCAGACACACTCATAAACATACACCATGTCCTTGGTCTATGTATTTATATATAAATTATATGTCTCTGTTTATATGTTTTAAAATGTCACTGATTAGAGCTTCACACTACATTGCCAAAGATTTTTAGAATGATAGATAAATACCTTTTTCTCCTCCACAGTAGTTTAACACCTCATGATATTTACTGTTAAAACATCCTGCATTTTAGATGCAGATATTTTCTTATTTTACTAGATATTGTGAAGAATATATTGCTATAATAGATCCTTATCCCTTTTTTATATATTTAACAACATTATATGATAAAAGACTAAAGAGAAAAGGAAATGAGATAATAAAATATAGGGATCGTTATTGTGATGGAATTTAAAACAAATGTAATATAAACAGAAATATTAAATGCTTTTCTTCTAAACATATTATATTAAGTTTTGGGAGCCTTTAATACTTGTCTACAGATTAATCTCTGGTTCATTTAAATAACTTTATGCGCGATGTTTACTGCACTGAATAATACTGTGTAATAGTGTTTTCCAAATGATTATATTCAAGTTTAAGTATGCTTATTTCCAGTCTGTCTCTCTTTTTAAGAAACAATGTCTTTGTATGATGTGGATACTTATTGAACTGCTTTATTGGTATTTTATCTTTGACATAAGATAAGATATATTATATTTATCATTTTAGAAGTTATGTATTTTGGGAATGTAACGGTTCCCCATGCATTCATTTCTTCTTTATATAATTTTATGATGCATAAATATGTTCAGTACATCATTTGTTATTTGGAAATATTGAATTTTGGAATATTTCTGTGACATACTTTGAGTAGTATGTCATAGAAAAGTTATTTGTGTGTGTGTGTGTGTGTGTGTGTGTGTGTGTGTGTGTGTGTGTGTGTGTGTGTGTGTGTGTGTGTGTGTGTGTATGTGTATAAATATATATATATATATATATATATATATATATATATATATATATATATATATATATGTGTGTGTGTAAACCATAAACACACTACTTAAAAGGCAGCAAGAACAGGACCCGAGTCAAACAATTAGCTATTTTGTTCGGTCTTTAAAAAGAGAGTCACTTCACCTGAATTCCATGGGAGTTTACTCAGATGAGATAACACTGGAAGATATAATGTAGGTGCAATTCTTTAACCAAACCTCCAACTTCTGCATCAGATCAAGAGGATTCTCTTTCCTTCTTTGTCAACCAGAATTCAGATTTTAAATAATGGGACTTCTGGAAGTTTCTCAGCCATAGTGGTAATGCATTGACAGGAAGTGGTTGATAAGGATCAGAAAGGTCTCTTAATGTATATGTGTGTGTGTGTGTTTTTTTGTAGGTGTATATGTGTGTGTATGCGTGTGTGCATGCATCTGTGTGTGTGTGTCTGTGTGTGTATATACGTGTTGTCTGAGTTTGTGTTTGCATGTGTATGCCACTGTGTGTGTGCGTGTGTGTGTGTGTGCGTGTGTGTGTGTGTGTGTGTGTGTCTATGTATACAAGACTGTCTTGCATGGAAAAAATACAGTTTCGGAGCAGTTTTCTTTACATTTTTCATTTTTTTTGCATTTTACTACAAAATAAATACTTCTGATTTTTCACAGTTGTTACATTATTTAAGGTGTTCCTTTTTGCAGCATATTTATACACACATGCGCGCGCACACACACGCACACACACACACACACACACACATACACACATATATATATATATATATATATATATGTATATATATATATATATATATATATTCTTGCTGCAGCTTCTCTGGAAGGAGCCTATTCATTTTATTCAGACCCTCACGCACTGTACTGCACTCTGTTTATGCATTTATACCATACCTACCATACCTACAAATATTTCATCTTTTTTTCATCTTGAGACTTGATATCATTCAAATCTCACAAAATTATTTCTTCTCTTTATAAACCTTTTCAGGTTGATTCTTAACAGGCACTTAACCTGCAAGCTTGATTAAATGTTTTCAAGTTTGTTTCTCATACCTGTAACCACACCTTGTAGGCTAGTACACAGTGCTATATTTCTAGTGGTACAGCTGCATCTAACTGCTGTATAGGATTCCTCCTGGTTTCTTGTAGCTAAAGTTTTATGGTTATTTAATGCTTCGGTTCTCTACTAAATTTCCACATCACTATCAGCAATAGCTTTAATTGCATAGATTTCCATTTTCTCAGCAAGTTCTTTCAACTATACTGTCAACTATATGTTTGTAATTTTATCTCACTCTGCACATCTCCAGTGTTTTATCTGTACCATTTCTAATTTCACAAGTTAATTTTATGCTATAAACAATTCTAATATTAGCAAATCATGTAATTCACCAAACTCATAGTCATTTGCTCTTTTTATAAGTCAGTCACATAAGCATGTATAGTTTCTTAAGCCTCTTGATTCTTTGTACAAACTAACTAAATAAATAAATGTGTTACAAATAAAATATTTTTCTTTGGTGAAAAGTGTTCCTGAAATTTCTGTATCATAAGTACCAACATGTCTTTCTTATCTTTGATCCTATGGATGTTAAGTCCCTTTGTAGATTCCACACTTGTGATATATAGGAATGTAGCACACTGCATTTTATCTTTTCTGCTGTCCTGCTCTCATTGAAATGCAGGCAAGTATTCATAGTCTGGGCCTTTGCACATGCCTAGGGGCTATCTATGAGTAGTGCTGCTAGACAGATATGTAAATAAGGTCATTGTAGGTCATTTGAGATGAATGAGCATATGTGATGCTCTTTTTAAAAAAACACCCATTTATGGAAAAAGTGTAAAATATGTAAAATTCATCATTAGGAACTTGTGATTTGTTATGTAAAAGCCTGAGGTTTTGTATTACTTCCTTTGTTTTCCTGTACCGTCAGCGAGCATGGCTAAGTGCAGTCTCACTTGGAAGGTATAAGGCAGGTAGTGTACTACACATCATTTATAATTGAAATCCTTTACAAATAAAGGGGTTTATAATGTTTTATGTAGGGGTATCCTTATGTGGACACCCTCAGTGTTTTATAAAAGAATAGAAAGGGGGGAAGATAGGAAAGATTGAAAAAGGGGAGACAAAGGGGGATCACACAAGGAAAACATCAAAAAGGTTTGTGCTGGATGAGGTGGGGGGCATTATGTTTTTGTCAGGGGGTAGACTCGTATTTTTAAGTGTTTTTATAGAGTGTGGTTGGGCAATAGTTAGAGGGTAATGGACAGAGATAAGGGAAGTAGGGCTAAGGAAGAGATAATATAGGGGTCCCCAGTCTACAGAGCCTCATTGACTTAACGGCCATTTGGTGGTGCAATGGTAGACCCTAATGTTGAGGAGGTAGGGGTCCATGTTGGTGCAGCTGTTGGCAGCAAATGGGAGTGTGTGTCTTCAACACACTGAAGAGAGGTCTTGACAGGCTGAATCCATGTATCCACTACCTGCTCCAGAACAGCCTCTTCTAAGTCCCAAAGCCCACTTTCAGTGAGGCTTTCCAGGCTGCCACATGCTGGGGAGCCTACAGGACTGGTGCTACCTCCCCGACCCTTTGATGAAATCCCCAGATGGGCAGGGTGAGCACTCCCTAACCTGGGAGGTACTTGCCTGGGCCACTCCTGAGGGATTTGAGAGAAACAAAATAATATAGAAAAATAAGCGCATAATTAAAATAATAAAAGCAGATAAAAAGGGAGAGACACTTAAAACAGTTTTACATTATAAGTAAATGTTGAAGTAAAACTTGCTCATGGAAGTGCTTATGCATCCATTGGGGGTACCAATCTGGGAAGAAGGGTATGAGCAGTGTTTATGCATACTTCAGATGAACTCATACGAGAGGTGCTTATGAGTACTTCAAAGGGCAGAGTGTTCCTCTGAAGTTCTGTACATGTTTCTTTGACTGATTTTCAGGATAAACATCACTTATAAATATGAGTCACTCACATAAAGAAAAGATAATGCAGTTTATATTAACATATCTGTTGCATTTGTTTGCAGTAATGTAATGATTTCACTGCAGTTCTTTCAGGTAAAATGCTCTAAAATATTTCCCTATAACCATTAAAGAGAGCAGTTTCTGATAGAGTAGTGCAGTTATGGACTCATGCATCTCAGTCTTGTTTACAGTAACGTGATGATTTCACTGCATTTGTTTAAGGTAAGTGATCTATACTTTTTTATACAAAATAAGATGGATTCCATAAAGTTTGTGGAAGCTATTTATGGACAGTACAGCACAGTGAAGGAAGACTTCAGCACACCTGCTGCGGAGTACTTAACTATTTAGTGTAGGGTAATTATGGATTCTGGCACACCCATCTGATTCTAAAGCACAAAAACTTAAATGCAACAAACTGCCACACCAACTCTGTTTCTGTAACCCTCATATATGCTTTATGGACCCCAAGAGATTAAAGCTTATACTAGGGGGTTTGCCGAATTCTGCAGCTAAAGAACAAAAAGTACATAAAAAATGCAACCCGGTGTTAAAGAGCTGCAACAGGCTGCAGTGATACAAGTCATAAATGAGGCTGTGTGACCTAGAAGGCAGCCAGCTGGAGTCAGAGCAAGGCTAAAACTAAACCAGTTGTCAGACAAGCAAATAATCAATAAATACCATCTAGACAGACAAATGTTACAGACTGTCTGTAACATGTGTGCCCCCACATGTGTCTGTGCAGGCCCTGCGAGGAACCCCCCCCCCCGAAACCAAAGTGTGTCTCAGCCTGGGTGTACTTGCATCTGGGACATTCCAGAGACATATGGGGGATGTTTTGGGATTTTCACAAACAGCTGCCAGCTGTACACTTGCAAAATTCCTGGAAGCAATGAGCAGCAATGTGGATGACTACATACACTTCCCATCCAGCCCCATGGAGTGGAGAACTGTAATGCACCAGTTTTACAGTATCACAAACTTCCCCCATGTACTCATTGCAATAGCCTACACACACACACACACACACACACACACACACACACACACACACACACACACACACACACACACACACACACACACCTGTCAAGGCACCTGTGCTTCCTGAAGGAGACCGATACATAAACAGAAAAGGCTGGACGTCCCTGAATTGACAGGTTGTTTGTGCAGCAAATGGCAGCATAACAAGCATCATGACTACACACCCGAGAAGTGTCCATGATGCTGTCATTTGGAGGTAAAGTGGACTGAGGACTGCATTCCAGCAAGGATAGATACCCGAGGGACTACTGTGTTTGGATATCTGACCAATGTCTTTGCTAGGAATGGTAATTTTCCTGTAGCAGGAGGTAGACACCCTCTGACACCTGGCCATATACAACATATACACACCTACATCTACCACGATGCCCTGTCCAGGCTGTTGTGGGGGAAATGCCATCAGCAGCAGTCTCAGCTGGGGTCTGTCATTTTATGGCCTCATCTTGTTCAGCATCAAATGCTCCATCCTATGAATTGCCAGACAAATTTCCCTCCCCATCTGAGGCTACAGCTACAGCAAAATCACTGTCAACATCTTGGATGGACTCTTCTAACACATCAAGATCCTGTGTGCAAGGGGCCATAATACCAGGCTGAGACATGTCTAAAACCACATTATGATTGTTGGATGACCTGATGGACAGCATGGATAGTTGATGTGCTATAAGATACTAGACACTGATCAGGTCAATGTGCTTACATCACATGGTGGATCATCAAAGACATATGACATGTCTATCTGACTGCAATGTTACAAATAATAATGGCTTTACTTGAGGTGTACTGTATGTATGTTTCATGGAATTTACATACATGGTATATAAAATTACAATGCCAAAATACAGACATATGTGAGGAATACAAACAAAACACACACCTGACAACTCCACATGGGAAGATGGTGCTGTTGAAGAGGGATGAGCTTCAACTATTGTAAGGAAAAAACTGCATTAGTAATCACATCACTGCCACCATTAACCATGTCAACACAGTTAAACCATACAGAAGGGTTGACATACAGATACCACTCCTATGTGCACTTGATGAGGATGATGCAGACTAAACAAGGAATGGGAAGAAGGATACAGTATTAATGAAGGACAATAACATGATTAACAGTAATTACAGGTATGAAATGTAGTTACCAGTAGACTGCTAACAGGGGTTTATATTGTGGATCCTGAAATGGGAAAGAAAAGATAACCAGGTGGGAGGGTGGCCTAATGGTTAAGGTGTTTGCCTTACAAACACAAGGTGCAGGGTTTGAGTCTCACAAGGGATAATTGGCTAGGCTTAAAATGGCTCGCAAGGGCAGTTAGCTTAGTATGAATCTATGAACCTATGACAGCAAAGTTATGTACTAGCAAAAACATTACTGATAGCATCACATGTACGACATAGTAACAGGGGCTGCAGATACTAATGTGATGGACTTTGCATCTGTACTCCAGATGGGCCTGTGTTGAAAAATACTGACATAAATGTCATGTATCCCATGTGTGCTACACATTGATTCAAGCTAATAAACTTTTGCAGTAACATACCTGGTCTGTCTGAACTTGAGTCTGTATGTCTTGGGACCCCATTGGATGTAGCTGTAGAGTACGATGTTAGGAAAAATAATTTGACAGTAAACAGCAGTGCCATGGAATAAGGCTGAGGCAATAACAGGTAGTGATCACAGTAACTGTATGGAGACACTCACCTGTCATTCCCTGGTTTTGTCCTGAAGTAGACAGATCTGTGAATATTAATACAAGCAGCATTACACATGTTGGTTGGACTGCTCTGCCTGCTCTTCACTTGTATGAATACATGTCATTAGACTTACATTCATCATCCTCACCCTGTGTGGATCTGTTTGCATGGCTCAAATCTGCTGCTGTGAATCAAAAATAACAATATATGAACATGCATGCTTCAGCAGTATGCAATGATTGCCTCTATAGCCAGATGAAAAGAAGAACATACATGTTCAGCCTGGAACTCCAGCTTCAATCCACCCCAAGTATGCATCACTCCCTCTTGCTGTATGCAGTGAGGCCAGAAATATTGTGATGTCATCGAGGGGTATATGGTGGTCCACCACCAGTGGCATCCCTTGATCTCTGGTATTGTCTTAATCTGTTGGCTGCACGAAGGATTATATTTGAGTAGCGTCATCTACAGGCATCACAGGATCTGTTTTTACTTCCAGCTGCATTTATCATATTGCAGAGAGGTCGGTCCAGATTTCATGCCTCCTGTTATCACTCTTAGGATGGTTGGCCATCTGAAAGACAATGATATGCACATGATTATATTCCTATTGACCCCATTTATGCAGTCTGTTCTGTGGATAACATATGTCAACATTAACAGTATGCATTCCTATGCAATGCAAAGGTCTGTATAACACTTTCTCTGACAAATTCTAAAGTGATATATAAAAAGTAACAACAATGCCTTCATATATAGCATTTGTAAAATAAACATAACTTGTAATATCCTTAGAGTTTGTCACTGGGATCAGAGCCCCCTCACACTATACACATGTTAAATGGTGGTCTAATGACAACAGCATCATGTCACAGGAGTCTACATGCATTTCACATTAAAATACTACACAAACTAATAATTAAACAACATACAGAAAGCACTAGAAAACCTCAGGCTCTGTAGGCAGTCCACAGATAGTACAAACCCTTTGCATATTGAGCCAGTGGTGATAACACCTTTGTAAGGAAGCATCATTGAATAAATATCCATAAAAGCAACAGCACGTGTTTGCAACAGTTTTGTTAGGAAACATGAATTAAGAAATATTTGTAATATCAACATAACATAGTAGAAATGGATAGAATCGGAATTTGTAAGTTTCCATAGTTACACCACAGCGTGCAAGAATTACCAGTGAGAATTGAGGAATGATCCATAAATCTGCCTTTATATACTGTTCACATTTGCAAAGTAAATCTGTCTATACACTGGCATATGGGACTGAAATCAAATGATTAAAATAGCAACACCTGTATGTATAAAGGTCAATCAAACATCAGTCTAGTAACTTACAAGAATTTCTGTTAAAGCTCACATTTTGATTAATTAATTTAAACAGATAACTTTGGAAATGACTGACTTTAACAGATGTAATAGTTACCAAAATAGAAATGCTATCAATGTACCTCTCAACCTCTCACTCCAAAACATAGAAACAAAGTATACCTAATGTGCAGATAGCTTTAAGTACCATTTGCACCATACATAATTAAAGATGTTCATTAAAATTATACGTTTTAGAATCTCATTTGGCTACCTCCACATAAACTGGCTACATGGTCTGGAACACCAAGGTGTACTGTGTAAACGTCCAGTAGGTATCGATAAATGGTCCATGCTAATTTCAAATATTGATTTTCATACAATTACAGATCAGACCATTGTTAACTGCGAACTGAGTGGGACCTCATTGAGCATTTCTCTGTTTTTGTATTTTTCAGGCATTTTCCATTGGATGATCATGATGGCTACTTTGAGGAGGCTGAGATGTGTCCATGCACCCAAATGGACCAAGGAGGAGATCACTCAGATGTTGACTGGGTATGCTGGAGTGGAGCATCAAATAAGAGCCAGGCCAAGGAACTTCACAATGATAGACGTAGGGAACCGGATTGCTAGGGAGCACCAAACACATACAGAAATCTTCTGCACTGAAGTGTAGGTTCACCACCACTAGAATGATCTGCATCAGTGGGATGAGAAGAAGCTTCAACAGAGGCTCGCTAAGGTGTGGAGACAGCCCATGGATCCCTATAGTAAGTGTGACTATCCTCCCCATACCTGAGCATTCCTACATAATTCTGAGATATATCTGTGTCCCATATGTATCAGACAGATGTTTTTTTATAACTGTTAACTAGCTGTTCTGGCAATTAGCTCATGAAGATAATTAAGTTGACATGGTAGGTTTGATTCCCTTGCTGTTACATTAATAATGTTTATAATATACATAATTATGAATTTTGTAGATGTACATATGGTTTACAACATATAATGACCTAATTCTACACAGTCACTGTCCTCGTGCATCACTGATGCCTATAGCACCTAAACCATGGATGTCTGTACGCTTCATAATTTTCTGTTATAGTACCACAGTATCACCTACTGCACTTTTATATGTCAGAATAAAATTCATACATAACTTCTTTAATTGATTCCTCCTAATAGAGTAAGCAGTCATGTTTATTTAAGCCAAAAAGAATGCCTGTCTGACTGCTTACACATATGTTATTAGTTATGTGTTGACAGCTGTTATTATTTTACAATAAAATGTCCAATGAGTGTTTGCAGTTTCTATATTCATCTGTTCTCAGCAGGAATTTGAATAGACCCCTGTAGTACCTGTTTGTTAGATTGAAACTCCTGTTGCCTGTTATCTCAGCTAAGAAAACCAGATAGCATGCCTATATTTTGGCATGCTGTGGGTTCCAATCCACATAGAGAAAACATATCTGAAATTGTTATCTTGGTTTATTTCACCTTAGTATTTCTTTAGAAAAGCATATTCAACTAATTGATATTAATGTTTATGTTGTGCATAGTTACAAATAACTGAGTTAGTCACTGAATTCCTAAGAATATACCCATAATCTATAATCATATTCTACTTACCGATATTATTGTATATTTTGTTCATGGTTGCAAATAGCTTGGGTTATTTGTCAAATTTCTGTGAACATATTCATAATCTTTAATGGTTCATTAACACCAACTTTTTAATAGCAGGGTCAGTAAAGCTTGTTATAGACTGTTATATATCTAACCAATGCTTTTGTTAATACTGTATAATTTGTAAAAGTGCTATCAAGTTCTATTTTATTATTAAATATTACATTCAATTCAACAGTACCATCATCCTTATCTTTTGAGGAAGTGAGATGGGCAGATGCAGCACAGGGAAAATGTATGTATTTGCTTAGTGATGTGCACTTTGCCAAGGAATATCATGGTCCTCATACGTACCTTACTGTGTCCCTTATGTGCAGCAACTTGAGCAGTTGTGCTCACAGAAGCTCTGTGATACTTGACACTGTTAATGTTTCTGAACACAGTGCTGACATAAATGAAGTTTTTCAAACTCTACCTCTGTGACCAGCATATGTTCATACTTTGAAATCTTAAACCAGGATCCATATTAGTAGGCATCGTGGTGATATCATAAATTCACTGCATTCATAACATGTATATTTTCAGTCAAGATGGATTAGATAGGCAGGTAGTTCTCAAGTTTAGAGTTTGTATGTACATTGTGGTTGCAAATTTGAATCTCACATCTTCCAACACATGTTCAAAGATGTTAAAACCTGAATGTAACACTGCAAAGTTGTATGGTGATTATCTTACATTCTTCAGGAATAAATTGTTTAGAAACTGTTCTGAGCAATGTGTGTCACTGTTATTTGAGGAATACTTCATTCATAGTTTATCTTTTCTGTTTTTAGGTGATGAATATATGACCAGGAACCATGCTCTGTGCATCAAGTAGATGCACAGAATTGAGAAGCAGTGGAGGGAGAGAGGTATGCTGATTACTTTTTGTTTTATGAAATGAAATTAATCTGATCCTTTTTATAGGCTTGTATTTTTCACATTAACAGGTATATTCCTTAGAATGCAGGAATACCCATCATGCATTAGTAAGGTTCATAGGTTCATACTAGGCTATCTGCCCTAGGGCATTTATAAGCCTAGCCAGAGTGTGTTTGGCTTTCGCCACCCATTTTAAATTCATTTTGCTATGCTGTTTTTCGAGGTTAGTATACTGTGCCTCTGTCTAACAGTGACACAGAAGTGATACCTGGGGTAAACCTACGATCTCCCATCCACTCATCAAGATTCCTCTTGAAGACAGTCAATGAGGGACTCTGCCTAAACTGGACTGGGATTTTATTCCAGAGTGAAAGGAGCCTCTGGGTTATGAATCTGTCCCTCCAGCATGTCCTATTTATTTCAGTGCTGAGGTTCAAGTCTCTCGAGTGCGTAGCTCGATGGGATTTGGATTTTCTGAGGTGCAGCATCTCCATTAATTCCGGTTTGGACATGGCTTTATATGTCAGGCACAGATCGCCTCTGAGCAGGCGGTATGCCACTGAGTAGAGCTGGAGTTTCTTTAACTGGGCAGCATATGGCATCTGTTTGAGCCCTATGATCCTCTTGGTGAGGTACTTTTGGGGTCTTTCCAGTTGCTGCAGGTGTCTGGTAAGGTCCATCCCAAAAGGGGCATTGTACTCAATTATGGGCCTGATGAGGGATGAGTAAAGAGGCACGATGACCTCCCCTTATCTAGATGTGAATCCCTTCATGATTAGGTGGGCTATATAAAATGTTTTTCTAACCACTTTGGCCAAGTGGTTGTCAAATGAGAGATATTGCTATCAACTTGGGTCCCCAGGTCCCTAATTACTTCTTCTGTACTTAATGTATTACCACCTATGTGGTAATTTGTGGGCACTTTGTTTTTGCTAAAGGGGATGACTATACATTTTTTGGCATTTAGCTTGAGACCATGGCTTTGGCACCAGTTGTCTGTTTCTATGAGGCCCTTTTGGAGGATGCTTGTGTCGGCTGGAGAGTCAATTATGGCGCCCAGTTTGCAGTCATCTGCGAACTTAGTCAGCCACAGTCCTTCCGTGTTGGCCTGTACCTCCGAGAAATATATACCGAACAAGAGAGGTCCCAGGACTGAGCCTTGGGGGACGCCACTTGTAACTGGTTTGGAGTCTGACATGGCTCCAGCAATTCTAACCATGTGGGTTCTGTCCTTGAGCCAGTTTGCAACCCATCTAGTGACATAGGGGTTTATATTTAAGCTGGTGAGCTTATCTATAATGCCCGAGTGGGGTATTGTATTGAAGGCTTTTGTGAGGTCCAGGTAGGCTGTGTGGACCACCTTCCCCTCGTCAATGGCCTTGGTGACTGTTTCAAAGAAATCAACCAGGTTTAAGAGGCAGGATCTGCCCTTAACAAAGCCGAACTGGGTAGGATCCAGTGTCTGTAGGTCCCCAATATCTTTATTTATGAGGTCCATGATGATCCTTTCCATAGCTTTGCAGACCAAGCTAGTCAGGCTTATGGGACGATAGTTTCCAGGATCCATTGCAGCACCACCTTTGTGGAGAGGGATCACTGTTGCTGTACACCACTCTTTGGGTACATATCCTGTAGTAAGGCTGAGATTGAACAGTAGTTTTATGTTTGGGTTTAACTCTTCTTGGAGTTCATGTAGGACGCAGCCTGGGACACCATCTGGTCCCATTGAAGCTGTGTTTTTTGCTTTGGAGAGGGCAGCTCTTAACTGAGCATCGGAGATGTCAGGGGGGCAGCACTCTGCTGGGATAAATATTTGCCCTTTTGGTGGGGAGGGGTGGGAGAAGTTTGCGCTGAACCTGTCAGCTAGGATGTTGGCAATGTCTGTGGGTTCGGTGCATTTTTTGTCATTTTGGACCAATTCTGAGCTTTTCTGGGAATTTCCACCCAGGTTCCTAATATAACTAAAGAAAGCCTTGTGATTATCCTTAGTGTCCTGTGCAATTTTTCTCTCGAAGCTGGCCTTAGACGATTTTATGAGTGCCCGTAGTTTTTTGCTAATACTGATCAGAGATGCCTTCCCTTTTTGGGATTTTGCTCTATCATGTAGTAGATTCCTCCTTCTATTGTATAGTTTGTTTATGGCTGGGGTCCACCAGACAGGACGTCTGCCTTTGGAGGATTGGGTCTTGGTTTTATTTGGGATTGCATGATCCATGCATTCCTGAAGGTGTTCATAGAATGCGTTTATAAAGGATTCTGCAGTCTGGGCCATATTTTCCACAGGCCCAGGGGCTTTGAAGGATTCCACCTCGGTTTTGAGGAGTGTGAAATTTGCTTTAGAGAAGTTTTTCACTGTGGTTTTCAGGGCAGGGGGTGGAGTCGGGATGTGAATATCCAGTGAGATTAGTTTATGGTCTGATCTTACCAGTGAGGGATACAGTTCTGGTCTGGAGCATAGAGTCCCCATGTTGGTGATGATCAGGTCCAGTATGTTTTCCCCTCTTGTGGGAGTGATAACAAGTTGTTCCATAGCATTTGAATTTATAAATTCTAGGAACCTTTGGGCTAGGGTGTTGGAGCTAGAGTAATGCTCCCAGTCTATGTTTGGGTAGTTGAAGTCGCCCAATATAATGGTGTTTGGAGAGACCTTCGTATTTTCCAATGTTCTCAGGAAGGCCGAGTGGGGTTTCTGGGTTTGGGAGGGTGGTCTGTAGCAGGCTATAAACTGGAAGGCAGTTTTACCCACTGTTAGTTGCACATGGATAGTCTCTGATGCTTTGTGCTGTGCCACCAACCTGGAGGTGTGGGTATCTTGACGAATATTGATACTCCCCCTCCTTTTTTGGTACGGTCCAAGATTTGGGGCCGAAAAGCATGGCATGAGGTATAACCTGGTAGTGCTGGGGTGCTCTCGGGAGCCTTGAACCAGGTTTCTGTTACTGCACAGATATCAATGTTCTCCATGCTAAGGAGAGTTTCGAGTGCGTGCATCTTGAGGTTTAGACTTCTGGCATTGAGTAGCATTACTCTTAGTTTCTTATCCCTTGTGATACCTATGGAGGTGGGTTTGTCTTTTGAACCTTGCCTAAAAAAGGCACTATGGGGGTAGCAAGAGCCTTTGCCAATATCCAAAAGCCCAGGGGTGACAGGTGCAAGCCGTCCCTAGCAAAGCATCGTGGCTTGTTGAGCATGTCATCCCAGGCTGACAGGCATTGGATCCCCTTTGAATGACACCAATACTTAAGCCAGTTGTTGAAATTGATCATCTTGTCTTCATATTGTGGCATCATCTTTCTTTACCTGTAACGTTTTCAAAAAAATGTCAAAAGGCAAACAGGAAGTGAGGAAGCGTCTTCATGCTCTTCTATTGAGACTGGGGGTAGTCGGAAGAGTGTTTCTTTTGAAAGTATTCCTACTGAAGCTCCAGAAGGGACTGTAGAGAACCGTAGAGGTGAGCAGAGCCATCAGAAGAACGTATCCAGCATGCAGACGAGGTCTACGAAGAATCAGGGTAAGACAAGTCATTTATCAGCTTTGAATCAGCTAAAAAACTAAACATAGACTGTGAGCGTGTTCTGAATGAGAAAACGCTGATAGCTGTTGAAACTCATGATTCATCTAGTATTGATTGTACTACAGTGTTGAATGGACATGATGAAAACACAGTTTTAAAAGACAATAGCGTTTGTGCATTCAAACATTTTAAGCATAACGCTAATGCGTATTTGGGACTGGATTATTTGACTAAAGAAAAGACCGCTAATGCATTCAATTCAGTATGTTATGATAAAGATGTTAATAATGTTTGTTTTGGATGTGATTTAGAAAGTGTTCAAATTACCAGTGAAATTGATACTGTGGTGATACCTGACAGCATTAATGATTTTGAAGTGTTTTTTGAACATGCAAATGGAAATGGTGGTGGAAAGGATGTTAGAATTAATGAAACATCTTTGTCTAATGAAAGTTTGAATGTTATTAACCTTTCTAATGTGGTTCTATCTGAAGAAATGCTTAGCGTTTTGTTAAAGGGCATGAAATTTATACCCACTAGACTACCTTCCTTTGCAGACATATTTATGGATGTGAAAGATTTTGTTCATAAATTAAATCTGAAAGTTTATTTTTCTGAGAGAGAAAAATGTCTTGCAACTAAAGGTGATGTTTTGTTAGATGATTCCCTTTTAAACTTGAGTATATATGACTATGATGGTTTGACAGTGGATGAAGAAGTGGGTGTAGATACATCTGAATTTATTTTGGAAGATGACTCTAGCAACGAGGAAACTTATGGGAGAGGTTATGGTCACATTGATGTCCCTTACTTTTCGGGTGACAGTAATTTTATGCCACCTAAAAAAATCATTGGCTATAAATGCTTTTGAACATGTTATGCTTTCAAAACTTGAACAGGCACATAAGTTGTTTTGTATGAAAGAAAAGGTTTTTAACTTGACTAAGGATGAGTGGGTGGCCCTTAGGACATTAAGAACAAAACTAGATAAGGTTGCTGTCACACCGGCTGATAAGGGTGGTAATTGGGTAATGATGAATTTGGAAAAATATGAAGACATTGTTAATAGTTTGCTACTGGAAGACACCTATGTAAAATTGAACAATAACCCTTTGTCATCTTATTCTGATGAACTGATTGAGTTGTTGGAGACAGGAGAAAGATTGGGTTTTTTTACAGGAAAAGATGTGAAAAAACTTTTAGTAAAGGAACCTCGCCATCCACACATCTATATTATTCCAAAGATTCATAATGTTACAAATCCATCTGGAAGGCCCATTATTTCGGGCATTGGTTCTTATGTTGAGAGGGTTAACTGTTTTCTGGATTTTCATTTGAAGAAATTTCTTCTTAAAGTTTGTTCCCATGTTAGGAATACACAAGATGTATGTTTAGCCCTAAAGGGCTTAAAGTGGGAGAATGATTAGTATTGGGCAACAGTTGATGTTGTATCACTTTATATAAATATCAACAAAAGATGGGGTTTAGATGCAATGCATAGGATGATGGGTGAAGGTCCACGAACAATGTTTTTCTTAAGTTTATTAGAATTTACTTTAACGCATAATTCATGTGGAAAAAAGATTTCTTTTTGCAAACAAAAGGAACTGCTATGGGTGCAGCATTTGCACCCACATATGCAGTAATCTACATGGGAAAATTTGAGAAAGAATTTATGTTTCAGAATGCTTTTTTTGTTCAGAATGTTGTATTTTTTAGGCGTTATATAGATGATTTAATTTTTATTTGTAGGGGTGAGATGTCTTTGTTCAGTCAGTTTATGGATGACTTAAATCATAATCATCATGGGTTAGAATTTGTAGCACATAGGTCACTATTCGAAATTTCTTTTTTGGATGTGGAATTTTATATTGGAACTGATGGTTTGGTTCAATATAAACCATTTAGGAAACCAACATCAGTTAATAATTGTCTGCATGCCAGCAGCATGCATCCTCCACATCTAGTCAAGGCTTTACCAGAAGGAGAGATGAAAAGGGTTTTGAGAAATACCTCAGATCATAGACTTTGGGAAAATGTTTGTGATGTAACTATGAATAGACTGTTAGCTCGAGGTTATGACCACAACCAGCTTTTAGACATAAAAAGGAAATTGTGTAGAATTCAGACACCAAGGAGGAGCAGATATGGGTACAGCTATAATTCTGACATTAAATCTGGATCAGATAAGATATTTTTCGTGTCTAGATATTCGATTTTTTCTGATATAATGGAAGAAATTATAAGAGGGTTGTGGCATGTTGTATGTGATGATTCAATAGTTGGTCATCTTTTTCCAAAGCATATTACTTTCTCCTATAAAAGGTATCCTAATTTAAGGGAAATATTAAACAGAAAATTGGAATTTCTGGTTGACAGTAATGTTGGGATGCATAGTTGCGGTCGATGCTCTGTTTGTGATAAAATCAGTAATATGCATGGGGTTAAAATAAATGGAAAGAAGTACTTGGCGTTTGAGAGATTTGATTGTATGTCTTCTGGTGTAGTGTATATTTTAGGATGTGACTGTTCCCCACCCATGTGGTATATAGGTCAGACCACTAGGAAGGTTAAGATTCGCATTCTAGAACATTTGAGTGACATTAGGAGGGGTAATATGGAGAGTCCAGTAGCCACTCATTTTTGTAATACACACAATGGCAACACTGTAAGTTTTAGATTTAGTGTACTTGCTAGACCTCATCTTTGTTCAGGTAATTTTAAAGCTGTTTTGAACAAGCTTGAACAAAGGATGATTATAGGGTATCACACATTATTTCCTGTTGGGATGAATTTAGAATATGGATGAAATTTATTAGCGTAGTAATATTTGTATTTATTGCGTATTTATTTTGCATTTTCTAATTGTGCAATATTAATATGTATGGTTTATGTTACATGAAATTTAGTATGACTTGAATCTGTCTAAGTTAGTATAATATTAGAAGTTGTATTTTTATGTCTACTAAAGCTTGCTTTTGTCATAGGGTTGACAGGGTTAAATTGTTTGAGTTAATGAATTGATTAATTGTTCTATTTATGAATATATGAAAAGAGAATGCTTAGTTGTGTAATTGTGTCCCATTGAAGGTACCAGGACAGAATTGATGGATTAAAGCTGCTTCTTTTGCTTCACCTTCTGACTCCTTATTTTTGGTGTATCTTTGGAATTTTGTGTTTTTGCTGTTTGGAGTATCATTATGCAAATTATAAAACCCAAAAAATATATACTGATCTGTGCATATTTGCAGAACACTAAGACAACAGATATCTAAGCAACAATTTAGCTCTATAATACAGAATAATACAGAAAAATATACTCAGCTCTATATATTTGCAGATAGTCTTGTAAGGCTGTTCCACTTTAAATGCAGACTACTGCTATTAACAGTTCAAATTAAGGGAACCTTGAGTTAACAACACACAAGCAATAGAAACCAGAATGGGGTGGGGGGGGGAAGAAAGTTTCAACAGAGATGTGAGGAATCAGAGTGAAAATTATAAAACCCAAAAATATATACTGATCTCTGTATATTTGTAGAACACTAAGACAACAGATATCTAAGCAACAATTTAGCTCTATAATACAGAATAATACAGAAAAATATACTCTATATATTTGCAGATAGTCTTGTAAGGCTGTTCCACTTTAAATGCAGACTGCTGCTATTAACAGTTCAAATTAAGGGAACCTTGAGTTAACAACACACAAGCAATAGAAACAACAATGAGGGGTGGGGTGGGGAAGAAAGTTTCAACAGAGATGTGAGGAATCAGAGTGCAAATTATAAAACCCAAAAAATATATACTGATCTCTGTTTATTTGCAGAACACTAAGACAACAGATATCTAAGCAACAATTTAGCTCTTTAATACAGAATAATACAGAAAAATATACTCAGCTCTATATATTTGCAGATAGTCTTGTAAGGCTGTTCCACTTTAAATGCAGACTGCTGCTATTGACAGTTCAAATTAAGGGAACCTTGAGTTAACAGCACACAAGCAATAGAAACCACAATGAGGGGGGTGAGGAAGAAAGTTTCAACAGAGATGTGAGGAATCAGAGTGCAAATTATAAAACCCAAAAAATATATACTGATCTCTGTATATTTGCAGAACACTAAGACAACAGATATCTAAGCAACAGTTTAGCTCTATAATACAGAATAATACAGAAAAATATACTCAGCTCTATATATTTGCAGATAGTCTTGTAAGGCTGTTCCACTTTAAATGCAGACTGTTGCTATTAACAGTTCAAATTAAGGGAACCTTGAGTTAACAACACACAAGCAATAGAAACCACAATGAGGGGTGGGGTGGGAAGAAAGTTTCAACAGAGATGTGAGGAATCAGAGTGCAAATTATAAAACCCAAAAAATGTATACTGTTCTCTGTATATTTGCAGAACACCAAGACAACAGATATCTAAGCAATAATTTAGCTCTATAATACAGAATAATACAGAAAAATATACTCAGCTCTATATATTTGCAGATAGTCTTGTATGGCTGTTCCACTTTAAATGCAGACTGCTGCTATTAACAGTTCAAATTAAGGGAACCTTGAGTTAACAACACACAAGCAATAGAAACCACAATGAGGGGTGGGGTGGGGAAAAGGTTTCAACAGAGATGTGAGGTATCAGAGTGCAAATTATAAAACCCAAAAAATATGTACTGATCTCTGTATATTTGCAGAACACTAAGACAACAGATATTTAAGCAACAATTTAGCTCTATAATGCAGAATAATACACTCAGCTCTATATATTTGCAGATAGTCTTGTAAGGCTGTTCCACTTTAAATCACTATGAAATTATCACACTACAGCTATGCTTACAACTGTGACTGAAATATAAAAATGTTAAACGATCATGTAGCATTAAGCCATTGTTTCAGTACACAGTTTTTGAATTGTACCCCACAGTGTAAATAACAATTGGGTTGGTATATCTGTCAGAAATAGTTCAAGTTGGATGTTTTACCATTAGGACTTTTTGCATTGACTGTTGCTTGTTATGCATAGTTTGGTGTGTTTGTATTTGTGGCTCTCTTTTTCAGTAATTGATTTGTTGTGCATAGCCTGACTTTTCTTACTGAATGGGTGTCTGTTGTAACAGTGTTTGCACTGCCGTTTGTAAACTATATCGTATGGCCTTCAGTTCAACATTGGTATTATATCTACCTACAACATCTTGAGTGTTTTTGTTAAAACACAGTTATAGCTTGTGTTTGTTAACATTTGTGCAGATCGAAATTTCTTTGCAACAGTTCATAGTCAGCACACCCTGGAGTCAGCATTAGTATTGCATCTGCCAACAACACCTTGGGTGTTTTTGTTAAAACACACTTATAGCTTGGGATTACTAACACTTGTACTGATATACATTTCTTTGCAGCAGTTCATAATCAGCAAGCATCATCAGGATTGTTTACATTTTGCAGGCTAATGATTGGTACTAATTTAAGGTAGATAATGCATACAGTTGTGCACATACAATACTGTTAGTACAACATATATTACATTCTCATATATCACAGGCTGTGGTGATTGAATATATACAATATTTGTTACTGTTGTATTTATTATATTGATGTGTGTTCAGCCAATTATCATGCTGCCTGTCTTAGATGTTTGTCATATGGCTTAGTTATTTTCTACAATATTGTCATATCACTTTCTACTCATTTTAACAATGATACTTCTTGGCTGTTCATCTGAATCATTGCATACAGACAGTATAATCTCTAGAATTGAGCATTCATGCATTATTACAATGCCAATTACCTAGGTGGGTGTCACTAAGCCTATACAAGTTTTCACAAAAGAATATTGATGCCCTGTTTATGAATAGGACACTGAGGGGCAAGCATTTTATAAGGTGTCTCTGCCTATAAAGGACGTGTGCCAGTCCCTGTGTAAATTTTCATAATTTTCATATTTAGTTCCACAATGATATTCTTGAGAATGTCCTGCTGATAGACATTTGCTTTTCATTTCTGCTGTGTTTTGCAATTAATCTTGACAGAGCATGGGAACTATGGACAGTCTCCTATCATAAGAGAAAGACTGCATACCAGGCCACTGCCAGAGTCTTCAGATGATGTTTGTGATGATGGAGAATGATGATGAGGAAGCTGTACCTGACCCTCCCCGAGCCATCATGCCTGCGCTCCAGTGGAGATGATGTCAGGACAGCAGCCGAGACTATTATCAGAAGGTGATCTGGGAGGTTCTGACTGATGTGTTCTGATCACAGATGAGGGACATGATGGGAACATTCTGCCAGTATATAGTATGGGCTATGCGCAATTCATTCAGGGAGATAGCTTGTGAAGTCATTCATGAGTTTCAGCCCCATCAGCCTGGTTCCTCTGATCCATAATTATTATCTGTGTGCTCTGCCTGTGTTATGCTACCAACATGCTGACTGCCATATGGTTGACTGGATTCTAAATGCACTCTTGTGCATGAATACCACATAGCTGTTATACTTATACGTTATTGTTGTGTGACATTTACTTTTGTTTTAATGTGTGCATGACACACATTAACACATTGCACTTTCCTCCAACATTCAGCTTTCCATGCATTCTGGAGGTTAACCTGCAGCTAGTGCTACAAGATGTTCATAGGTTCATAGGTTCATAGGTTCATACTAGGCTATCTGCCCGAGGGCATTTATTAGCCTAGCCCATAGTTTTGTGGCTTACGCCACCCCTTAGTTTGGAGAAACTATGCCCATTATTTAGCTGTGCCTCTGTCGAGCAGTGACACTGAGGTAACCCCTGGGGTGTATCTGCGATCTCCCATCCATTGGTCAAGATTCCTCTTGAACAAGGCCAGCGAGGTGCTCTGCCTCACATAAACCGGGATTTTGTTCCACAGCATAGGGAGTCTTTGGGTGATGAATCTATCCCTCCAGCACGTCCTATTAATAACTGTGTCGAGGTTTAAGTCACCCGCCCTTGTGGCTCTGAGGGATCTAGATTTTTTGAGATGAAGCATATTCATCAAATCTGGGTTTGACATGGCCTTGTATGTCAGGCATAGGTCACCTCTGAGCAAGCGGTACGCAACTGAATATAACTGGAGTTCTTTCAGTCATGCAGCATAAGACAGATTTTTGAGACCCTTTATCCTTTTGGTGAGGAACTTTTGTGGCCTCTCCAGCTGCTGCAAGTGTCGGGTCAGATACATTCCGAATGGGGCATTGTACTCGATCATTGGTCTGATGAGTGATGAGTATAGGGAGACTATGACTTCCCTTGATCTAGATATGAATCCCTTCATGATAAGGTGGGCAATGTAGAAGGTCTTCCTAACTACTTTAGCAATATGAGTGTCGAATGAAAGGCTACTGTCAACCTGGGTTCCCAGGTCCCTAATAACTTCTTCTGTGTTCAGGGGATTGCCACCTATATGGTAGCTAGGGGTAACCTTATTTTTCCCGAAGGGTATGACTATGCATTTCTTGGCATTTAACTTGAGGCCATGTAGCCTGTAACATTTGTTTTACTAAGGGCAAATAGACAACAGATGCCCATAGTCCAGCACTAATGTTGTGGTATGGCTTGGAATTGTGTATTGACATATCATGTTTGTGCAACAGATAATATGTCATTCCCCCCTGCTTTTTGGATGACAGTTGTCATGATGTCCCATTGTCATGATGTGGTGTTTTGTGCTATAGGCAGAAAATACTGATGTTATGTGGGATCATATATAGGTATATCATGTCTATGTGCAGTCATCCTTTTCTGACTGCATCAAACAGCAATGTGGCATTAATCTGTACACAGTGGTAGAGAATTTATTATTTAATAGTACATTACGCCGTGTTTGCTGTATTTTAAATTTCAACATCCATTACTTATTCATAAGTTCACACCTTCCACAAATAGTTGTATACATTAAACACAAATAAAATATCCCAATGAGCAAACCGACCGTTAAGGCCAAATTGCAGAAATATGTACAGAAAAAATAAAAAGCCAATGGTCAGCAGCACAGCATACATAAACTCCAACACTTCTCTCCAGACGAATGATCACACAACATCTCTCTCCAAATAAGTAAACGCACAGTTCAAGTATTAAAAGTCTCAGTTTAATCACAGCATGTAAAATGGTAAGCGCTTTCACCACAAACAATATATGGCTTCTTCAGACCGTCATAAACAAATATAAAGAAATAAAGCACACATATATATAAAATCCACCCCCAGAAAACATTGCAAACTTACCAATCACATAACACAACTTACTCCTCAACCACAAGCCCACTAAAATGTGATGAAGTCACCACAAACACTTCAGTGTTCAAAGCAACACACAGATAAAAACATAAAAACAAAACATATAGCAGATAGCCCAGTACCAACCTATGAACCTATATACATATACATTTCCTACATAACTATTATATAAACCTTAAAAGCATTACCTAGGAAGATGTCTCTTATTCAATATGGGCTTAATGGATACTTTACTATTGATTCCTGAGCCCCTATCTGCTCCATATCTCAATATCCACCTTAGTTCACCTTCCTCGGTGGCATTTACTTAATCACCCATCCTCAAACACATATCTTTAACCTCCAAAACCATGACCTTAAACGTATGTATCATTCGACTCTCTGTTACATACTTAGCTAGGGCATTAGAGGTATTATGCACACGTATACTATACTGATGCTCTCCAATTTGATCCCTTAACATACGATTCATCTTCCCCACATAATACTTCCAACAGCATGCACAGTGTGCAAGGTATACCAGATGTTTGGTTACACAATTAGCCCTCACTTTCAACTTAAAACGTGTCAGGGTGGACAAAACTATCACTAGAGTCCACCCATTCACATACATTACATGAATCACAGGGGGATGTACAGAATCTACCACAACCCTCATCAATCACTCTCTCAGGATAACATAACATCATCTTGAATGAACTGCAGTTCCTATATCCAAACCTGGGAAATTCACCCACCACCTCACTTATGCTATCATCTGTTAATAAAATTGACCAGTTCTTCTGAAACAGCCTCCGTATCCTGTCAACACCACTGGTATACCTCATACGCACCTTCACCACATCATCATAACCTCTAGTCCTGTCCATAATCTCAGATGCACCACCATCCGCCGTGGCTGAGAAATAGGGTCTCGCCCGTCCCATTCTCAAGCCATCGACCTCTGTCAATATGGGGTCAAGCTAGCTGTTATAGTCAGAGAGGGAGTGGTATCAGCTGTTCTGTCACAGCATGGTCTGGTTGAGGGTACCCATAACAGTCCAGGTGAAACATGTACCTCTGGGATATATGTTACATAACAGTGCCAGCCAAAGAGTGGTAGGCGACATTTAGAAGACATATTCATAATTGTGAAATGAGTACCACCCTGCGGGCCTTTAATGTGCTACTGTGCATGGCAGTGATTGTAGTGGGAGCAACCAGTTTTGCTGGAGATTGCATGGCTCAGTTATTCCTATGTTGTATTGACATGAATGTCGGTGTTGTGCCACACACTGGGCTGTGGGCCAAAACTGTGGGTGTCCATTTGTGACACATGCTAGGAATGTCACAGATAGATTATATATAATATGTTAACAAAATCTATTGTATATTAATAGTAATATATTATATATATATCATTTTATATGTATGACATATTTCTGATAACATATTATATTATGTCAGGTGTATTTGTAAGACATATGTGCATGCATGCAGTGTGTTAAACATGATTGGGATGGACGTGTGTTCAGATGAATATGACGTGTGACACTGGGCTGTCTGTCATGGTTTGTAACCTGACTGTGCACTGCATTGCCAGCATGTCAGGACACACAATAGGTTTTATGACAACCCTGCCATGAATAGGAGGCAGAACTGTATTCCTTCAGCAACAGTCTGTGCAGTTGTCAGCTGTACCTGATATTGTAGGCCTCCCGTACAACCAGAAGCAGCACTTATTTGTCTGTGTACTAGTTTGTTGTCTGCATCAGTAGCCCAAGTTAGGGTTGCTACCTTTTCAAATGCCCAAACTGAAACATTTTTGATACAAACTTCAGATTGTGCAGGCCAAAACATACCCACAGCCAGTACAAAGGACAGAACTTCACTTTTTTGCCTAAATAAAAGCTTCTTCTTCTTGTAGCATTTTAGTTCTTGTTCTGTTTCTGATAACATTTAGGTGCTTCAGATACAGAATAACTGTTTTATGCAAGTATTCCATAACATATATGGATAACTTTTGTCCTAATCTCTGAGGACATTAGCCATTTTGTCAATTTTTTAGCAGGACACAATTGCCCAAAGAGAGATCGTCACTTGCAAAGTGGGACAGGTGGTAACCCTAGCCCAAGTACACTGTGATTTGTCCCAGTGTATATAGAAGTAGTGTATCACTGGCAATCAGGATATGTTTATGTTCTTCAGAGGTCAATTGGCCTACTGGTGTAATGCACTATATTGTAGTTGACAAGGTCCTGGGTGCAATACGTGGCAGAAGTATTGTTTTTCCCTAATGTTATGTTATTGTACTGTATGATATATTTAGAAAAATGCATTAATTTCCCACAGCTGAGTTGGTGTGTTTCTCTGACTGTAGTTCAGAAAGTCCTTTGTTCAATACCTGCCAGTGGTGTCTTTTTTCCCTACTGTTACATAACTACTGCATGATATATTTACAAAAGCAGTACTAATTCCCCAGTGCTGGTTTGGCCTAGTGGTGCATTGCTTTGATTCTAGGGCAAAGGGTCTTGGGTTCAATACTTGGCAAAAGTGTATTTTTCCCTAATGTTACATGACTGTACTTCATGATATATTTCTAAAAGCAGTCCTAATTCCCCAGAACTGGTTTGGCCTAGTGGTGCATTGCTTTGACTCTGGTGCACAGGGTCCTGGGTTTAATACTTGGCAGCAGTGACTCTTTTCCCTAATGTTACATGACTGTACTGCATGATATATTTCCAAAAGCAGCCCTAATTCCTCAGAGCTGATTTGGCCTAGTGGTGTGTTGCTCTGACTCTAATACACAAGGTCCTGGGTTCGAGACTTGCTAGGGTGGGTTATTCTGCTCCTGGGCAGAACAGTGCCTGAATGAGATAGAGTGATTAAAGCAGTTTTAAGTGGGTTTGCACAGTTTTGCGGGACCAACAGCAATGCCAAGCAGTGCTTAGGTCCGCTTAGCTTCACTTAGCACTGCTTAAACCCACGGTATTTCCAAAAAAAAAAAAAGAAAAGAAGTAAGGGGTGCTAGGGAAGTGGTGAAATGGGGGCAAGCAGGGGGAAAAACGTTATGAAAGGCAGCTAGGGATGTGCAGGATGGGTGTAGGAAAGGACCATAACTCTCCGTTTCTTGTGCAGCAACAGTTGTGCATGATGTGGACAATTTGGAATTTAGAGCCTTACACCTCACAGTGAGGGGTGTGGGCGGCATAAATTTGTTGATTAATTCATGTTGAAATTAATGTCAGTGTACGTGGGGGTGAAATGGAGAGCTATGTATGGGAAGACATTTTTTTTTTGGGACAGATGCCCCCCCCTTTTTTTTATAAGGTGAGAGTGGGATGTTGTGGAAGGGTTGTAGGTACATTTGAGGAGGTAGGTTGGGTAGGAGAGTTTGCATTTGCATGCAGACAATACAGCAGACAGGGGTGGTGTATGACACACGAGGGGCATAAACACCTTGGATGGGGCGGGTGGTTGGGAATCGGAGGACCAAGTGTCCCCAGATGGAAACAGTGGGACTGGGGTCCTCACCCATGGCCAGTCACCACTGCCCATTCATGGCCCAGAAGGTGGCTGTGCTGGGGGCCAGGGCCAGCCTGCCTGTCGAGATGCACCAGTCTGGCCTCTATCTGGTGCAGGCGGTCATCCAAGTCCTGCTAGATGACCCTGCACACCATACTTTGGAACTGTTGTTGGGTGATAGGGTCCTCTCCATGCCCACACCCGGGGGGACAGGCCCCGTCCCTTGAGGCGGTTCCACCCGGGTTGGTGCAGGACCAGTGGAGGAGGCAGCTTCAGGTAGGGTCCCACATGTGCTGGGACCTGGTGCTGCAGCCAGATGAGGTGGGACAGATGGATCCATTGGGATCTGCCTACCCAAATGTGCTATAGTGTTCAGGTTTGTCAAAGTGTATTGGTTAGTTATGAACAAAACATTTCAACATTAGTTATAACAGCATGCATGGGTGTTCCAATTAACCCAGAACAATAGAATTACATAGCATACTGAACACAGGCATAAATGGAATAACAGTCATTATTGTAACAGCATGCTAGAAACAGTTATGGCAACAGGTCAACAACAGTGGAATTTCAACAAGGTATGTTAGTATGCAACTACTGAAATATATGAACCATGATACAACACAAGGCCCAACATAAGTTTTATAGAACAATATGCATGGAAATGAAACCATGCTCATAGTATAACGATAATAATTTGTGGTGCAGATAAGGGGTGGGGGGAGAGAAAAACATTCCATTAGCAACTGTATATGCTATATTTTTCACAACAGTACTGCTCAATACTCTACAGCTCTGGCCTTACTTTACATCTGCATGTGCCTTTAAGCTTCTGTAGCACATATGTACCTCTCAAGCTGTCGACATAGAATGGTATGGGCCCAGCTGTAAGAACTATAGGTACATAACTACAGGGAACTTGTACATGTCAGGGTAACATATATGGGTAACAAGGTGGACCCTGTACTAATGTTGTGTGAGTGTGCTACTGGCATACTTCAATTGGAATTATATCTGTATCCAAGGTTAATGGCAACAGTGATCAGTAGCCGTGACAGTGTGACACTTGAGAGACATGCATTGGGCACAGTGCATGGTGTATATACCTAACCTCCTATAATTTGTAGGCATGGGTTTGGACTATTGGCACACATTCACACATGCACGTTGTATACAGCCGTACCAACAGTAGAACATTTCAGTGGTGGTCTAATTCAGTTGAAAGACTACTCTACTGCCTGACATTTTATTAAATGGAGTGCTGTCAACTTGCTAAGCACTGGTGTTTACACACTAGTACATCTGGCCACTGTTTATTAGTATACCCTTCATACGGCTACTACAAACATTTCTTTATCTGTAAGCCCTGTGGAGAGAATATCTGTTACAAGTGCATGACAGTTTCTACAAACAGGCAAGACTACTTGTCTGTAACTATAAATATATGTTAGTTCCAGCCCCTGGAGTCAAACCTGATCTGTGTGGAACAACATATCTATTTCTTATCACACTGAGCAACTGGGCCACTGCTGTAGCCTGCTCAACTGATTTGTGCCTAAAACTTACTTGGTTACAAAGTCTGTCCTGGTGTCCACTCTGATGATGCCTAACTTGTTTCTAGGTGAAAGCGCTTAGTGGTTCATGCTGTAATGTATTTTATTTTACTTCATCTTCACATCTGAATTAAAAGTTTTTTTAACTTGTTCATATTTGCGCTGGAGTTTTTTAACTGGCCATTACTTGGAGCTGCATTGGATTATTTACTGGTTTGCTGTTGATTTTCCTCTGTTGACAGTCTCATACTTGCCTGCATCAGCGTACCTACATTCAGGAATATGTAGAGCTGAAATGCAAAGGTTTACAGAAGACAGTCCTGAGGAGAACACATTAGAATACATTACACATTACTATTCAAAGTTCAGATCTTAGTTCAGAACATATATCAAATTGCATTGTATCTTGTTTTACAGCTCCACATCTACACTTTAGCATAACACTTCTTTATCAGCAAAACTTCACTCAATTCATGGTGTCATTGCCATATTTGCTGTGGAGCACCTGCACAATTTTATTCCTTCAGCAGACCAGAATAAACACAACAGTTGGTGGGAATGACTATATTGAAGGTGACATGACACAGTGGTTTATTAAATTCAAAAATCTGAATGCAGTTGTACTAGATATCCTGTAGATGATAAATGAATGTCAGTTATTACCTTCATGGTTTCAATCACAGTGTACTTTTTTTACAAGATGCTTAGTATTATTACAGTATATACTTATGTCATTCTTACACAGTATTACTACAGTATTAGCTTGTCTGATGCATTCATCTGTATTGCACAGTACCTGACATTTCTCACTTATATCAGTGTTTGTCTGGAACACATTTTATTGCAGTGCACTCAGAACACACTATACCTAATGGCAGTAAACAATGTACTCTTTCTTATTTATTATACTATATATTGCAAGATAGAGCTGTACTCGCTGCATTATTGTGGCAGCCTCACCAGGCATCCAGTGTGGGCCTTCACATTGCGAGTCCTCTCTTCTGAAGCTGTAGGGGGAAAAACACCATTATGCATACCTGTCTATCACATATTCGTGCTAGATTTTAGTAAAGCAATGGTATATACTTACAAACTACTGGGTCATTCCCGTCCCGAGCATCTTGGATCCATTGGGCCAAAAGCACCCCCTTTCACTGCTTCAGGTCATCATAATAATGATGCACCTGCTCACCAATGCAGGGGATTCCAGTGGCATTGGTGAGGTCATGCGTCAGATGGTCCCAGGCCTCAGACTTGTATTGAGAGCCCTGGTACTGGCCCCGCAGCAATCTGTTGTCATGGTGTTCAACAGGGAGCCCAGCTATGACCCTGGACTCCAAAATGCCCCAGTACTGTGCCCAGAAGCATGATCCCTCTCCAGCTCCTGCCATAGTTCCTGCACGGGTCAAACTCCAAAAGGTTCAGCCTGTATTCCCACCTGTGCAGTTTAAATAAGGCTATTTTACTGCCCTTTGCCACCATTGGACCATTTTCAAAAATGTTAGGCACAGCTCAGCAGTGTGCAAACTTACTAAGCTGAGTTGAGGAGTGCTTAAAGTGGCAAGGGCTTAGTAGTGCTTAGCAGTCCGCAAATCCACTTAGCTGAGCTGAGGACTGTGTAGAATGGGAGTGCTTAACACTGCTCAAACCGACTAAACGGAGCTGAGCATTGCTAGGTATTGCTCAGAGAGGTCCTGTTTAAGCATTGCTTAGCTTTGCTCAACACTGCTTAGCATGTTTTAGCTAAGGGCAAACAAGAGTTCTACATGATAACGTAAATATATATTGACATTAATTACACATTATTGATACTTTACTGTTATGTGTTTGTATTTTACTTAGGTTCATAGGTTCATAGGTAGGTACTAGACTATCTGCCCGAAGGCATTTATAAGCCTAGCCGGAATGTGTTGGCTTTTGCCACCCCCTTAGATTAGTTCCCTGTGCCTCTGTCCAGCAGAGCCATTGAAGTGATCCCTGGGGTAAACTTTCTGTTTCCCATCCACTCATCAAGGTTTCTCTTGAAGAGGGTTAGCGAGGAGCTCTGGCTAATGTAGATTGGAATCTTGTTCCAGAGCATGGGAAGTCTCTGGGACAGGAATCTATCCCTCCAGCACGTCCTATTTATTGTTGTGGTGAGGTTTAGATCCCTGGAGCGTGTGGCTCGAGGGGATATGGTTTTCTTTAGGTGGAGCATGTCCATCAATTCTGGGTTGCACACGGCCTTGTATGTCAGGCAGAGATCACCTCTGAGTAGGCGGTATGCAACCAAGTACAGCTGGAGTTTCTTCAGTCGAGCTGCATAGGGCATCTGCTTGAGACCAGTAATCCTCTTGGTGAGGAGCTTCTGTGGTCTTTCCAGTTGTTGCAGGTGTCTTGTAAGGTACATCCCAAATGGGGCATTGTACTCTATGATGGGTCTGATGAGTGATGTGTAGAGGGGCCCAATGACCTCTTTCAATCTGGATGCAAACCCTTTTGTGATTAGGTGGGCCACATAGAAGGATTTTCTAATCACTTTGGCAATGTGATTATCAAAGGAGAGGTTACTGTCTACTTGGGTCCCCAGATCCCTTATTACATTTTCCTTATTTAGGGGGCTACCACCTATGTGGTAGTTTGTGGGTAGTTTGTTTTTTCCAAAGGGGATGACTATGCACTTTTTGGCATTTAGCTTGAGACCATGATTTTGACACCAGGTATCTGTCTCAGTGAGACCCTTTTGGAGGATGTCTGTGTCAGCTGGAGAGTCTATTATAGCCATTAGTTTGCAGTCATCTGCAAACTTGGTGAGCCATAGTCCTCCTGTGCTTGCCTGTATCTCTGAGTATATGCTGAACAGGAGGGGTCCTAGGACTGAGCCCTGGGGAATGCCACTTGTAACAGGTTTAGAGTCAGAACTAGCTCCTGCAACTCTTACCATGAGGGTTCTGTCCATGAGCCAGTTGCAACCCATCTCGTGACGTAGGGGTTTATGTTCAGGCTGGTGAGCTTGTCTATAATACCTGAGTGGGGAATAGTGTTGAAGGCCTTTGCAAGGTCTAGGTAGGCTGTGTGGACCACCTTTCCCTCATCTATAGCCTTGGTAACTGTCTCAAAGAAGTCCACCAGGTTTAGGAGGCATGATCTGTCCTTAACAAAGCCGAACTGGGTTGGGTCCAGTGTTTGGAGGTTTCCAATGTCTCTGTTAATGAGATCCATGATGATGTGCTCCATAGCTTTGCAGATCAAGCTAGCCAGGCTTATAGGGCGATAGTTCCCAGGGTCCGTTGTGGCTCCACCTTTGTGGAGCGGAATAACTGTTGCTGTGCACCACTCTGTGGGCACGTAGCCTGTGGAGAGGCTGAGTTTAAACTGTGTGTTTAGGTGAGGGGTTAGTTCATCTTTGAACTTGTGTAGGATGCAGCCTGGGACACCGTCCGGTCCCATTGATGCTGTGTTTTTGACTTTGGAAAGGGCTGTTTTAACCTGAGTGTCTATGATTTCAGGGGCACTACATTCTTCTGGTATAGTTATGGACCCTTTTGGGGTGAGAGGGGGGTGAAATTTGCTCTGAACCTGTCTGCCAGGATGTTGGCTATATCGGTTGGTTCAGTGGATTTTCTGCCATTCTGCACTAACTCCGAGCAGATCTGAGAATTGCCACTTAGATTCTTGACATAACTAAAGAATGCCTTGTGGTTATCTTTGGAGTCCATGGCAATTTTTCTTTTGAAGCTAGCCTTGGATGATTTTATGAGGGAACGTAGTTTTTTGCTGATACTGATCAGGGATGTCTTCCCTTCTTGGAATTTTACTCTTTTCTGTACTAGTTTCCTCCTTCTATTGTATAGCTTGTTTATGGCAGGGGTCCACCAGACTGGTTTCCTTTTCTTGGAGGAGTGGGTCTTGGTTTTGTTTAGGATAGAATGATCCATGCATTCTTGTAGGTGCCTGTAGAGTGCATTAGTAAAGGATTTTGCAGCTTGGACAGTGTTATCTTTTAGCATGGGGGCTTTAAAACGTCCCACCTCAGTCTTAAGTAATGTGAAGTTTGCTTTTGAAATGTTTTTCATGGTGGTTTCTTTGACCGGGGGGTGGTGGCAGAATGTGGACATCCAGAGAGATTAGTTTATGGTCAGATCTAACCAGCGAGGGGTTGACCTCTGGTGTGGAAAACCGGTCACCCATGTTGGTGATGATCAGGTCCAATATGTTGTCACCTCTGGTGGAGGTGTTAACCAGTTGATCCAGGGCATTTGAGTTTATAAATTCTAGGAAATGTTGGGCTAGGGAGTTCATACTTGAGTAGTTCTCCCAGTTAATGTTTGGATAATTGATATCACCCAATATCAGGGTGTTTGGTAGGACCTTTATGTTTCCCAGTGTTTCCAGGAATGTGGAGTGGGGGTCCTGGGACATGGTGGGTGATTTGTAGCAAGCTATAATTTGAATAGCAGTTTTGCCCATTGTTAGTTGCACGTGGATGATCTCTGAAGCATTGTGCTGTGCCACTAACCTGGAGGTGTGGTTATCCTTGATGAATATGGATACTCCCCCGCCTTTTGTATTTTGGTCTGGGTTTTGTGGCTGAAATGTATGGTATGAGTTGTAGCCTGGTAGTGCTGGGGTGCTCTCTGGAACCTTAAACCAGGTTTCTGTTACTGCACATATATCGATTTTCTCCATACTGACGAGTGCCTCGAGTGTGTGCATTTTGAGGTTTAGACTTCTGGCATTAAGCGGCATTACCCTCGTTTTTTTGTTACTTGTGCTGTTTACGGCAGTGGGTTTGTCTTTTGAGCCTTGCTTAAAAAAGGCACTATGGGGGTGGCAAGAGCTTTAATTACTGTACCTTGGTATTTGACTGAACTGTATTGAACACTTGTGTTTAACTGGGGCTTTTCACCATATATATCCACTGATACTGCAATTCTGGACAAGCTACACTAACCTGGTTGACAAATATCAATAACTAGGGCAAAAAAAAAGTAGACATATAAATAGAAATGCTTTCAGAAGTAAAAGCTGAATGGCCTGTCTTGGTGTTCAAACTATGCACCTACTGCACATAAAGCCATGACTCTAACCATTCAGCTAACTCAGCTGTGAAAATTTCAGCTGTACATTTTTATATAGCTTTTCTTTGTTTAAGCACTGCTGATCAACTTGCCCCACAAACAAGAAAAAAAAAAAAAGAATAAAAAAAGAAAAATATATGTGAAAGAAAAAAACACATTGGGACAATTACTTTCCATGCCATACGGCACTCTAATAGTACAGGGAGTGTGTTACAGACACTGTAACACACCCCCTACGTGACATACGAAATATAATTACAAATAAGTGTCTGAGGACACTTTACTGTTTTAGTGTCATACGGCACTTTGACAATGTAAGGGGTGTGTTACAGATACTGTGACACACCCACTACGTGACATTACAAAAAAATAAATAAATAAGTGTCCGAGGACAATTTTTTACACTTCTAGTGCCGTACAGCACTTTGACAATGCAGGGGGTGTGTCACAGATACTGTAACACACCTCCTACATGACATTACAAACACATTATTTAAATAAGTGTCTGAGGCCACGTTTTTATTCTTCAAGTGCCATACAGCACTTTGACAGTGACATTACAAGATAAATTATTAAATAAGTGTCTGAGGGCACATTTTTACTCCTAGTGCTGTACAGCACTTTTACAATGCAGGGGGTGTGTTATGGATAATGTAACACACCCCCTATGTGACATGACCTGATAAATTAAGTAACGTAAGTGTCCAATGACATTTTCTTTATTGTTTTACTGATGTACAGCACTTTGAGAGTGCAAGGGGTGTGTTACAGATCTGTGAGCACTGTAACACACCCCCTAGCACTCATTCAGAAACCGTGTACCCCTTAGTAGTTCGTCTTCATTAATATGCAAGGTACACTGCTGAGAGGGAGATGCAGACACGGACAGCGTTCACTCTGTGTAGGAATAATGCTTTTCCTACATGGAGTTTATTAAATCTGGGGGTATGTGTTGTTACTGCACTGAATTGAGGGTTCAAATGCAGATAGTGTGCTGTTTGAGAGAGTTAATACACATTTTCTAAGCATATGATTAGGTTATAAGACAAACAAAGTAAGAAAACTCCCCAGTTCTGTATCTTCAGTATTATTCCCTGACGTTTGCTACTACTAAAATTTTTTTTCTTTTATTGGGTTAGTCATTAGCACACATTTTTACAAAGCACACTTTGGGCTGGCAGCTTTACTTGCCAGTGAATGAGAGTCCACTACCCAAGATACAAACTTAGAAATTTAATTTAGAATGCCATAATTAGTGCATTTAAGAGTGCCAGAGTTGCTCTTTGATAATGTGCTCTGAATAGCAGTAAGTGAAGAAATTCTATATGCTACTTGCCTTTCACTGTGGCACACAATGTAATTGCAACAAATTTAGAGAAACAAGACAGACGATGCAGCGTTTAAATCCAGCATGCAGATATTTTTATTTTTAGCTGCATATGGAATAACTATAGAATAATATGTTGTATATGAAATGCATATCCTAAAGTATGTGATAAATATTCCACATCTTATCTATAGTTCACAGGAGATGAGGTTGTAAAGGTGTTGTTGTTATCTAGTCACCTGTTGCCCTTGTTAATAATAATAGTAGCAAGGGATGTTGTATTATATGACAGATTGTATGGTATTATAACACCAAAGGATTAACATGACTGCTGTGGACAGATGTGTCACATGCTGCATAAACTCTCAGAATCATACCTCATCACAGTAAGAAGTACTTCTTAATTGCATACTTTGTGCCCTGACTAATTGTATGTAATCTGCCAAGCATGACCTCCTGTGATTGTCTATATGGTCAATTTCTGAGCTATTGACACTACATGACATACTGATGACATGTAGCTCACATGCTGCCTGTAATGTCTGAAGCTGATGTGAAAATTATGCATGTGTCTTGGTAATGGCATAACTGTTGATGAATGGAATTACAAGTCATGGTTGTCCCTATATTTTGTTTGCCTTTGCAATTTGTGTGCTGCTTGCCAGAGTGCAAACAGGATTTATAGCCTGAATCATAAAGGGAAAATTTAATTTCCACAGTCTTCATTAGGAAAAACTCTCCTGGCACCATTGAGCAGTATTTGTATTGAGTGAGTGAAGTGCACCTGATCTCTACCTCTCTCTTTGGCACAAGTTGTAAATGCAATGAATGCAATGACTTTGGACCAGTAACAGAGTTGCTCTGTGGTTCAAATCCATACTGTATGAAGGGAATGCTGAAATGATTACTCAAAATACACGTTTTACTTTCATCACAAGTTCATATTCTTTTTTTTTTCTGTTTCTCACCTTCTGTACTTGCTCGCTGCTGAGTGGCACACAATTAAGCTTACCCGCTTAAGGAAAAAAGTGAAACTTTTTATTTGGGCAGCCTTCTGTAGTGCAAACAAGCTTAGTGGTGATGTGCTGATGTCCTGAGTGGAGAACATTCACTTGTTGTTTAACTGTCTCTGTGGCACAAGGTGTAAGTGTAGTGAGTTTATATACAGATGAGAGGTGATGTAGGGTTCAAATCGGGTCACACATTTTTACAAAGGGTGTCAGAATATTATTTCTCACAACTTTGATTAGAAAGGTACCACTACCTACAAATGGCTATTATAAGTAGGTTGATTGCAAGAAATGTATCAGTAATTCTTAAATACCTACATTTTTCTAGGTAGCATATGAAACCCAATTGATTGTATGTGTAATTGTTTAAACATGACAGTTATGATAATTAATTAAAAATGCACTTGCATATCTATGATGGGCACAATGGTTTAGCTGAAATCATCTTGACTCCTCATATAGCCCAAGTATGTGTTTAGGACAGTATGTGTTGTGAAGTATGGATGTTATATCATACCCCGATCGTATTATTCAACTCATGAAAAATCTGCCCAAATGAAATATATTTGCAGACAGTAATGCTGCCTCTTACATGGGAATGCAGTTCGCAGGACTTCTGAAAATTACACATATACAGTACTATCTGAAGTATATTTCCATTCCTACTGAATCCATTACATCTGTAATGACCATTGCTGCAAATGAGCTCTCCTGCAGCACTGAGAAATAATAACCTACACTAAAACATATGCATTTTTATTCCATCGGTTTGATTCCCACCCATCTTGTGCAACTAACTTTTTACAGTGTGCAAGTCCCAACAAATTATGTCCCAAGTCATCCTATTCAACCTTCCAAAGACCAAGACTTACATGCCAAGTCTTTAGGTATATCAGTGTTGACCACTGAAAAAAGTGTGAATAGGCTGAGCATCATGCATGGTAAATCTCACTTCCATGTTTCAAACCATCATTGCTGTTTGATGAAATCCATGCCTCTTTGTCTGGCAAATCAATCTCTATGCTTTCCATCATGCAAATGCAGTTGGCACAGGACACTGGCTGTTAAACATGAGATTGGAATTTGGCACCAGTTCAGACATAGATCAGTTGCGTGACTTCTGCAGTCATGGCTGGTGAGGGAGATGATGGTTCTAAATTTGTAGCACAGAGGTGGGGTGTTGAGGAGTCCAGACTTTTTGTTGCATTCCTCATGAAGAACTACAGATGTAGGCTGCTGCAGGGGGACTATACTGGATCTCAGTATAAGACTGAGACTTGGAATAGTTTGTCAAGGCTGTCTGCAGTGTAACTGGCATCCCATGCAGTGGGGAGCAATGTTGTTACCAGTATAGTTACGCGACACAACACAAGAATGAACTCCTTAGCTGATGGGAGGATGAGTTTTGAACTGCTGACACCCTTCAGTTGTGTAGGTATACTGACCCATCACCATTACATTATGTAGAATGACGCAGATAGCCAAGATTGGTATTTATTGTTTCATGTCTCTTCTTCTTCTCTATTGTACAGCTAATGAAGACATTGCAGCAAAAAGGGAGGTGCACCAAGAGAAGTTAAATTACCTCAGAAAGGCATGGGGTATGTAAACATCAGGACTTCCTGTAAGCCTAATAACTATTGTAATTTTATGCAATATGGCAATAGTCAAATAAATACCTGTATTTATGATCTCATAGCAGTGCAGGTGATTAAGGGTACAATACAGTAAGACCTTCCCATCTTACCTGGATGTGACAAAGGTATACACACTGGATAATACTAAATGCTTATGCATTTAAATAATAAAGTCATGTGACACACCATAGATCTAACTCTCTCTCTTTTTGTCTCACCCTACTTGCTCTCTCTCGCCTTTTTTTTTAAATATTTTCAATGTCTTAAAATTGTTCTGTTGTCATACATTTCTGCTTAAAAAATGGCATTCAGCACAGGGAGGTAGACTGACCAATGTGAATTGGCCTGCCATCCCTCGACACATTGCTGCACTGACACCCAGCATTTCAGGAGCACAACCAATCAGTGCTGCCTCCACAAACCCTGCCCTATCCACCATATCTGCATCAGGTGGCTCTGCACTGGCTGCTGGTGCACTGGTACCCTTCAGGAGTAATAGTAGAGGTGGTGGTTTGGTCACCCAGAAAGACCTGACAGGGCTGATGGAGGGTATCATGGAATGGGGTCTTGGTGCCTTAATTGGCTGTGTAGAAAAGGTGCTTCATCATATTGCAAAGATGATACTGCATCAAGCACTGACAAAGAAAAATGAGAAAAGAGACAGTGATGGCATTTGTGAGGGTGAGGACTAGAGTCTCACTGTTCTCAGGCTTGAAGAAGATGTGTCTCTGATGTCCCCTACCTATTCCCAGTCATAGTGTCCCCCAACCCTTTGTGTACATCAACATCCCTGTCTTTCTTGTATGTCCTGTATGTTTGCTTCAGCTTCCTCACCTACCATACCTACCCGACCCTCACCTTCCCCAGCATTCTTTGATATTTGGCACTTGTCACACACACAACAAAAGACCCATACATAGTTCTCCACTTCACCTATGCAGTTGTTGTCATCATCCATAGTAGTCTGATTATCTTTGTGCAAAGGTGTTTAAACATGCTGCTCTGTTGCAATACAGAGCAAACGCAGAACAAAGGTAATGCTTTGCAACAGTGACTCTAATAGCTGTTTGACTACTGGATATAACAAAGTGCAAATTCTCCTGTAGTGCGTTGATATAAATCACTTGCATGAAGAATGCTTTTCACCAGTAGCATCAACCACTTGATTCCAGATGTATGTCACATTATTTCTTACTGTGGTGTCATACTTCTATGATATGTTTAATGACAGGCATCTTCATTTTTATCCAGTTACTACTTTCCATGAACAGATTTTGAATAATGTGGCATAAAAGCATTTTCAAACACATCCATGTCCATCATGAAGAATTATTAAACAACCCTTATTTTACTCATGTCATATTCATGTTTTGTCTCTCCCTCTTCTTGATTCCCAGAGCCATCAGTTAGTGATGCAGGGCATGACAGATGGACAATAAGGACACACCAGATGTGCATTAATGAGCTGTAACACCAACTTTTGATATGTGTCTTTCCATCTCTCTCTGTCTTCATCCCTTCTCTCTCAACCCTTTTTACTGTTGACTATTCACTAGGCCGATGGATGTAAATTTCATCCTATGGCATTTTCATACAGTCATTACTTTTCTTAAAACTAATACCTACATCTTCCATTGGCTTAGTAGGTTATCACTGTCCATTCAATGGTGTGATTATGATAGGTTGGAAGTAGGGTTTCATTTGTGGTGTGTGGAGATCATTGTCAAATCTATAAACTTAATTTTGCATCTTGTCAAGGGTTCTGATCCAGCAGTAGGTAAACTCTTACTGACAGTTTTTATAAGTCTCTCATGTATTTGTGTTGCTATATATCTGTCTACTCCCCCTCTGTTTTATCAGTTGTAGTCCACAGCATTTGCTCAAGCTCTGGCAACAAACAAGTGTAATATATGATGCCTACTGGCATTTCAAGTGTTATTGCAAAATGTGTTCCATTTTTGCCTTAGACCACATTGCCATGCTTAGCTTAGTGCAAATACCATTAAGTCTGCTATGCTATATTAAAACAGACTTACTCTTTTATATCTATCAGCCTGCTGGCTGTCATGTAAAGTGTAAGACAGATAATTAATATAAGTGTGATGAATGCTGCTGCCTTCCTAATACCTTTATTGAACATGTTGTCAGTGTTTATTACAATATTTGATTTAAAGTTGTTACAGCATGAGGTCCACTGTGCTGAGCTGAAATAATCTACCTATCTGTTAAGTGTTATTTATACTGCCAAAGGTTTGAGTCCTGGCAAATGTTATACAGTAATGTAATTTTTCTCAATATTAATATTACTTGTGTAAGACTGTACTATATCTGTTATCAACTAAACATGATCTTCATGTCGGCATCATGTTTCCCATTTCCTACACCATCTTCAACTAGATGTATGTGGATGTGTTGGCTATAGTTACTCCTTCACATTTTATAACCATATATCAATCACTTCATGGTACAGAGCAGGACACATACTGAATGAGGAAACAAGTAATATAAACACACCATGAAGAAGTTCATAAATGTGCTAGAACACAAACTCATATGTGTCTGTCCATCTCTGTGTCCCTCATCACCTCTTCTGTCTAATCACATCATACTGTAATGTATTTACTAGGCTGTGTGACATGTTCATCTTATATCATCTGGCTACTGTCCTTCCTGCGAGGGAGAATAATGCCCACACTTCACAGGATGTCCTGCTCTACCCACACAGTTAGGATATGTGCTGGGTCATAATAATTATTTCAAAATACATAGCATTCTTGTCAAGTTTAATGAACTACACCCAAGTAACTTGTGATTTTCCTTGAAGCATGATATAAATAGTAGGCATAAAAGTTTATTTCAGTAGGCATTACTGACACAATTTGAGCAATCAACATATTTAGGATTGTCATTCCTATGTAGTGTTACAGTCACGACAAAATTATTTCTAATAATCGCATTCTGACACCCTTTGTAAAACTGTCAGCAAACTGGACTTGAACCCTGCTTAACCTTGGCTTTTATATTTAACTCACTGTGTTTACATCTTGTGTCACAGAGAAAGGTAGTGGAGAGGTGGACTTTTTTCCACTTCATACTGTCCAGAGTGCTGATGGCCATACATCACTGCCTGTTTATGCTACGGAAGGCTAACTAAATTAAAGTTTTCACTTTTTTCCTTCAGTAGTAAACCCTGTTTGCTCGCAGCCTAAGAGCTCACAAATGGGGAAGGGAAGTGCAACAATTCATTTTTGAATAAATATTTGGCTTTATATGATATATATATATATATATATATATATATATATATATATATATATATATATATGGGTCTACTTGAATCTCAGTGGACTGACATTCATAACGTCGAGACTAGAACATGAAGTTTCACATAAGCGAAACTTTACAATGAAGACCAAAAAAACGGCGTTCGCAGCAACTAGATAACACAAATGGAAAAAATCAGCTTACGCCTCCTGCTATGTAGTCTTGGGAACCCGGTACAAACTTCTTCAGTAGTTGTAACCAAAGTACTGTAAAAATCACTTCCAACCAACGAAAGCAGCAGCACTCATGAAAAAGATAAATCCACAGTTTATTGTTAAAACACGACACCGTAAGTAAGTTAAGCGCTTTCACCTGTATACATAGCAGGCTTCATCAGAACTAACTTCTACTTTGGTTCAGCCAAGTTTAAATTACTTTTTTGGCGCAAAAAAATACAAATTTAAAGACATACCGTACCAAAGACACTTATGCCCTTTAACATACTGCTAATATGTAACGCTATGACAGTCATATTAAAATGCGTCTAATTCATCCGCTTATAAAATTATTAACAGTAAAAACAAAAAAGACTAAAAACAACATAACATTAAAAAATTTTTGGAAAGAATATTCATGTATATGTATTAGTATAAAAATATATTAGTATGAAAGTATATGTGTGTCAACTTTATAAATGTATGCAAAATGAATTATTAAACATTCCTTTTCCGAATAAATATGAACTGAATGTTAAATGTTCATAAACATGTTTAAAAGTATTTTAAAAAGATTTAATAGAAACATTATCATTCAAGCCAGGTGATGTGGAGGCATCCGTAAATAGTTGCCACCACATTTCACGATATGACAGATACCCTTTACAGTCACCACCTCTGGGGTCCGACTTGATAATATCAATTATACCAAATGTAAACCGATGGTCGATGCCAAACTGGTTTATATGTCTGTTGATGCAATGCATGTGGTCATAGATCCACTTGTTAAACTGCCTCTCAGTCTTTCCAATATAGAAAGCTGGACATATGACACATAAGGCAATATAGACCAAAAATTTTGTTCTACAGTTTCCTTGTTTAAATTTAATATTAGACCTAGAGATGTTATTCAGTTTTACAACCTCCTTGGTGTTAATCAAATGACAAAAATTACAATTACCACATTTATGTGTATGTGTGGGTAAATCATATATTTTTATTGGTCCCTTCTCTAAAATGCTTTTAATATTAGGGCCCATTTTATTAACAAAGTAAGGTCTGTTCCCTACTATATAAAACAAAAAGCACTGAAGCAGCCAACAAAATGAAATAGTAGTTTCCCCCACATCAGTTCTGATGAAGTCTACTGGATGTAGATGAAAGCGCTCAACAAACTTTTTATTTGTGGATTAAAGTGTTTTATTCAGCAACCTCTTCGCTACTTATTTCGACCAGTGGATGTGTGGTGAAAATTTGAAAAGTTTTTTTACGTTCCTTGGTCTGTGTCCTTCTGCCATTCAGAAGCAGTGTGGGGGAAACTACTGTTCCCTACTATATTGGAGACATATGCATCAGATTGAATGATGTTCCAATTTTTGTTTAATATTTCTTTACCTTAAATGTGTGTGGTTCTTATTCAAGAATACAGGTTCTGCTTAGATTAATAGACTTAGAGGTAAAAATATTCAACAGATTGCTATCATATGAATTTCTATGTGCTAATCCTAATAAAGGGGTATAAGTAGTCCCCCATCCTTTCACTACTTGCCTCTTCACTTTCTCCATCATTTTAGTATCATACCCTCTGTCGTTAAATAACGTAGTTATATAAGCCACTTCTTCCAGCATATTAGTGTGTGAAGATGTCATTCTTATTGCTCGTACTAACTGACCTTTGAATATATTTTTCATCAAACTTTTAGGATGATTACTTGTGAATTCAAGATAGCTGTTAGAAAAGGTTGTCTTCCTATATATCCTGGATGAAAATTGATTATTGTCTTTAAAAATAAACGTATCTAAATAAGCCAAACCTGTCTGACTATGAGAAAATGTAAATTTAAGAAACTCACTACTAGAGTTAATATAGTTTAAAAATTGGTACAGGTTTTCCTCACTACCTTCCCATAGGATATAGATGTCATCCAGAAAGCGTGAATAATATTTAATATTTTTATAATATTCACTTTTAAAAATAATTGCCTCTTCCCAGTCTAACATAACCAAATTGGCGAACACCGGGTTGCAAGCCGCACCCATTGCTGCTACTCTTTTCTGCCTAAAAATTCCCCCTTCAAAATAAATATAATTGTGTTAGAGAACTATACTCATCATATCCATGATGGGACAAATTTTGTCCCATTCGTAACCAACATATTTTCTCATACTTCTAGCAAATGCTTCTAACCCCTCATCTTTCGGTATACATGTAAATAGGTCGATTACATCAATGGTAACAAATCTTAGACCCTCATTAAAGGTAGTAATAGGGTATTGGGAAAGAAACTCCCAAGAATGTTTCAATAAATGGGGAATTTTTCCATAAACAGACTTTAACATAGTATCAATAGCCACCCCCAATGGGAAGGTTTGGATCTGCTTCCTGAAACAATCGGTCTAAACGGCGGATCCTCTATATTTTTATGAATTTTAGGAATACCTACTAGTGTTGCTGAAACTGGATGTTCTACTCTTAAAAAAATTGTAAGTATCTAAAGTTATACGTTTATCAATTAAAAATTCTTCAATGTGTGAATGAATTCTTCTGTATGCTAAATTCACCTCGTTTAACGAAACTACTTCATAATTATCAGTAGAGTGTAATATATCAAAAATCTTGGAAGAATAGTTGAACTGATTGTATAAAACTATGCTGCCTCCTTTATCAGGCTTCATAACACGAATTGATCTGTCATTCCTTAACTCTTTTAAAATCATTTCTTCATCTTCAGATAAATTGCTTTTAACCTTCTTACCTCTAAGCTTGTTCTTCAACTGATGCAATTGTTTAACAGACTTCTCATAAACTGCTATGGTTGGATGGTTGCCTGGCATGAATGTACTTTTCTTTTATAAGGTACTAGTACCATTTACATTATTTGGTCCTTTGTCTTCATTTTTGTTATTAAACATAATAGCTAGGTTTAATTTCCTAGTGTATAATTTAACTTGACTTATATTGTCTACCAGTTTAAAATTTGTAGTAGGAATATACTTTAAACCTTTAGAAAACAAGTTAAAGTGAGAAACACTTAATTCAATATCAGTATAATTATAATGTTGTACTTTTTATAACTAGTAATAACTCCTACAGTAGTAATACCTAATTGAATATCTGTGTTTACCTCTTTGTTCGCATATTCATACCCTATAATCTCATTTCCTTTTAACATTACATTCTTTTCTATTGGTTTTGCTGGTATTTTCTCCAATTCCCTCCCCATTTCCAGTCTTTTGTCCTGCCAGTCTGTTTGTTTTTCCAAAAATGTGAATTCCTAGCATCCTGATTAAATTCATCATTCTTTTCATAATAGGTGTAATCATAACCATCATTTGTGTTATGTCTCCATCTATAAGCAGTACCGTTATTGTATTGTTGGATGTCCCTTTTCATTTTATTACTTTTCCTCTCAAAGGCTTTTTCAGAGTTAGATTCAGCAAAATTAAATTGTTTTGTATATAGCCTTTCTCACTGTGAAAATAATAAATCTTTTAAAATCACCTCATTTAGTTTCTCTTCCTCTTGCATACATTTAATTAATTTTTCATCATTAAATTTAATCAATAATTTCATATACTCAATACCACATTTATCAAAAAATGAATTAAATTTGTTAATAATTTCATTAATATCAATACCCATAGGTGCTTGAAAAATCTCAAACCCTTCGGAATAATGTTAGTACTGACACATTTACTCAAATATGCATTATCTAATTTCAATGAATTGATTAAATTGAGTTTCTTTCCAAACATATAAATAATGTCCTTTAATGACCCACTAGGTACAAAATTATTAGATAGTTTGTTGTCCGTTTTGTCATGGTCAAAGCCAGTCTTTGTCTAAAAATGACTTCAACTTATTCAAACTGCCACCTTTATCGGAATTGTCCTTTCCATAACTTTTTTGTGGACTTCCACTCCCCTTTTCCTTATCTGTCACAGTATGAACATATGTTCTCAATGGAGCCTTCCTCTTAGGTTTAGTGCCTATCCTTTTAGCTTCATCGTCAGTGTCAATAAAAGAAAAATCAAAAGTATAATCCAAAAAAACAACTCTACTACTATTTCTAAGTTCGTTGGCATGTAAACCAGAAAGTAAATCAGTAGAGTTGGCTCCATCTCTACCTCCTCCTTGCCCATTCGGAATACCATGGGATTTTACTGTGTTGTCCAAAGTACTGTCATTACTTAACCCCAAACGGTTGGTACTGAAATTGTCAATATGTTCCAAAGGATGTTTTTCAAAGGAATCCTGTCTTTGTGACAAATTGTGCACACTAGTTAGCTTTCCACTGCCCTTATCTGCCTCAGCAGAAGGTCGTAATAATAGTATTATGCTGGGTCATAATAATTATTTCAAAATACATAGCATTCTTGTCAAGTTTAACAAACTACACCCAAGTAACTTGTGATTTTCCTTGAAGCATGATATAGATAGTAGGCATAAAAGTTTATTTCAGTAGGCATTACTGACACAGTTTGAGCAATCAACATATTTAGGATTGTCATTGCTATGTAGTATTACAGTCATGACAAAATTATTTCTAATAATCACATTCTGACACCCTTTGTAAAACTGTCAGCAAACTGGACTTGGACCCTGCTTAACCTTGGCTTTTATATTTAACTCACTGTGTTTACATCTTGTGTCACAGAGAAAGGTAGTGGAGAGGTGGACTTTTTTCCACTTCGTACTGTCCAGAGTGCTGATGGCCATACATCACTGCCTGTTTATGCTATGGAAGGCTAACTAAATTAAAGTTTTCACTTTTTTCCTTCAGTAGTAAACCCTGTTTGCTCGCAGCCTAACAGCTCACAAATGGGGAAGGGAAGTGCAACAATTCATTTTTGAATAAATCTTTGGCTTTATATGATATATATATATATATATATATATATATATATATATATATATATATATATATATATATATATATGGGTCTACTTGAATCTCAGTGGACTGACATTCATAACGTTGAGACTAGAACATGAAGTTTCACATAAGCGAAACTTTACAATACTGACACTCAGAAGACTGAACATCTGAATGTCCAACAATCCAAGCCGAGCAGAACAGGACTGCTCACTGCGATCTTGGAGTTGGTATCTTTAATTAGCAGGGAGTTTGGGGGGTACAGGGAGGGCACAGCATCCCCTGCAAAAATGTTAAAATTGAAACTACATGTTTAATTTTGTTTAATTTAAGTGTTTGTTATGAATATTCATGTCAGTGCTATGCATACCATCATGAATATTCAGTGAAATTTTTTAAGGGTTTGGGTTTATTGGTTGGTGGAAGGGGTCTGGCTGAGGTCAAGTAGGTGGTTTGGTTCATAGGTGAGTACTAGGCTAATGGCCCTGGAGCCTTTAAAAGCCTAACCCCAAAACATTGTCCAGGCACCATGTCACCCGATGTTAGTTCACAGTGCCCCTATCCAATAGGGCAACTGGAATGATCCCTGGAGTGAACTTTCTGTTACCCATCCATTCATCAAGATTTCTGTTGAAGAGGGCTAGCAAGGTGCTCTGCTTGACATGAATGGGAAGTTTATTCCAGAGTGTGGGCAGTCTTTTGGAAATGAACCTGTTCCTCCAGCATGTTCTGTTGTGTGGTAATGGGGTTGTGATCTCTGCAGCGTGTGGCGCAGGGGAATTGGGATTTTTTTAGGTAAAGCATTTCAAGTAGGGCTGGGCTGGACATGGCTTTGTAAGTCAAGCAGAGGTCACCTCTAAGTAGACGATAAGAGACTGAGAACAGCTGAAGTTTCTTGAGTCTGTCCATGTAGGACAAGTGTTTAAGGCCTAGGATCCTTTTTGTGAGATACTTTTGTGGTCTCTCCAGCTGTTGTAGGTGTCTGGTCAGGTACATGCTAAATGGGGTGTTATATCGATGATTGGTCTAATGAGGGATGAGTAGAGAGGGATGATGACCTCTTTCTTCCTGGATGCAAAACCTTTGGTTATAAGATGTGCCACGTAGAAGGACTTTCTGACCACAGTGGCAATGTGGTGGTCGAAGGTGAGGTAGCTGTTGACCTGGGTGCCCATATCCCTTATGGCTGCTTCAGTGTTCAGTGGGCTTCCATCTACGTGCTAATTCATGTGAACCGAGTTTTTTCCAAAGGGGATGATAACGCATTTTTTGGCATTGAGCTTCAGGCCATGGTTCCAACACCAGTCATTGGTCTCATAGAGGCCCTTTTGTAGGATGTCTGCATCACTTGGGGAGTTGATAATGCCTCCTAGCTTGCAGTCATCAGCGAACTTCGTCAGCCAAAGTCCTTCTGTGTTGGCATTGACTTCTGAGAAGTAGATGCCAAACAGGAGAGGGCCCAGGACCGAGCCCTGTGGGACTCGTCACTCATGACTGGTCAACAGTCTGACTTGGAATCCGTAACTTTCACTCTGTGGATCCTGTCTGTAAGCCAATTTGCAACCCACCTAGTGATGTAAGGATTGATGCCTAGTTCGGTGAGTTTATCAATGATACCTGAGTGGGGAATGGTATTAAAGGCCTTGGCCAGGTCAAGGTAGGCTGTATGCACTGCCTTACCCTCATCCACAGCCTTGGTGACTGCCTCGAAGAAATCAACCAGGTTCAGCAGACAGGATCTCCCCTTGACAAAGCCAAACTGTGTGGGGTCAAGAGTTTGGAGATTGCCTATATCTTTGTTAAGCAGGTCCATGATGATGCACTCCATAGCTTTGCATACAAGACTTGTCAGGCTAATGGGGTGATAGTTCCAAGGGTCTGTAGCTGCTTCCCCATTATGGAGTGGGATGACTGTAGCAGTGTGCCATTCATTAGGGACATGGCCTGAGCTAAAACTGTGATTGAACAGAGCACACAGATGTGGTGCTAGTTCATTTTGTAGCTCATGTAGGACACAGCCAGGGATATTATCAGGTCCCATGGATATTGTATTCTTGGCTTTGGACAATGCAGCTTTTACCTGTGTCACAGAAATGGTGGGTACCAGGCTTTCATCTGGTATTGTGATAGTGCCCTTGGGGGGGGAGAGGTAAAGCTGGCACTGAATCTGTTGGCCAGTATGTTGGCTGTCTCTGTTGGCTCAGTATAGGAGGTGTCATTGTGCAATAACTCAGAGCAAATCTGGGTATTGTGTTTGAGGTTTTTGATATAGCTATAGAAGACTTTCTGGCTGTTTTTGGTGTCAGCTGCAATTCTGCCTTCATAGATGGCTTTAGAGGATTTGATAAGTGATCTCAGCTGATAAGGGAGGTTTTTCCAGTGTTGTGACTTCATTTTTTCTGCAACAATTTCTTTCTTCTGTTGTAGAGTTTATTGAAGGCTGGGGACCACCTTCCTTTTTTTTGGAGGAGAGTGTCTTAGTTCTGTTTGGTATGGCAAGGTCCATGCATTTGAGTACATGCTCGTACAGTGCACTGGTGTATGATTCGGCAGTCAAGCAGCTATTTTCCATTGGCATGGGTGCCGAAAAGGTAGCCACCTCTGTTTTTAGGAGCCCAAAGTTGGCTTTAGAGAAGTTTGTCAGGGTGGTCACCTTAGCTGGGGGTGTAGGCGAGATGGAGATTTCCATGGTGATGAGTTTGTGGTCAGATTTAACTAGGGAGGAATTGACTATAGCTGTGGAGCAATGGTCTCCCATGTTGGTAATATCCAGGTCGAGGATGTTGCTTCCTCTAGTGGGAGTCAGAATGACTTGGTCCAGGGCATTGAAACTGATTGATTGCAGAAAGTGTTGGGCCTGTACATTGGTACTTGAATAGTTTTCCCAGTTGATAGAAGGGTAGTTGAAGTCACCCAGTATGAGAGCATAGGGTTGGACCTTGATAGATTCCAGGGTACTTAGGAACTTGGAGTGAGAGTCTAGGGACATGTTTGGAGTTCTGTAGCAGGCTATGACTTTTATTGCAATCTTTCCCAGGGTTAGTTGCATCTGAAGTATCTTGAATGCCTTGTGCTGGGCTACCAGTCTAGAGGTGTGCATATCCTTTAAGAATATGGAGACACCACCGCCTTTGGAAATTTTTAGTTTGCTATTACATTGGTGTTCGTGTCTGGTGTGCTTATTTCATTGAATGGGGGTAAGTTGGGATTTACTTGTTTCGGTGGTATGGCTGTCGGGTATGTATGGTGTTGGGGTTCTGGGATTTAGGTCTTGTGGTCTTGGCATTATGAATTTTAATCTACTGAGATTTCGGTTATTTCAGGTAGACCCATATATGTATATTTGTAAGCTACTGAGCCCTTCAAGCCTTTCTGTGTCAGAGGGTGGCCTTCTTGCTTGTCAGTGGAAGTGGTAAGCACTAGTTCACCTATCTAACACAAGAGGAGTGGTTTCTGGCACAGAAATTGTAGTTTGTCTATTTGAGCAGTTTTTCCATCTCTTTCAACTTTCTGGTATAAAATCCCGCATTGCGCTTGTTTCCCGCCTTTCCTGTAACTAGTCTAATCCAGTTACAGATTTGCTGTATCCAGGACTGTTTGTAGCTTCTGAGTGGTGCCAAAGTCTGCTCTTCAATTTTTCACTTAGACCTGCTAGTTCTCTCCTCTCCTGCACTTTTACTAGCTTATCAGTCTAGCACTTTACCAAACTTCTTGTAGCAATTATTGTAGCACACAAAAGTGCTACCAGCACTAAATGTTCTACAAGGAAACATCTCCAGTACTTATTATTAATACCCACCCATCCAGGCATGTCTAAATGTTAGTTCCCTGTGCTTTTTCCTATTAACCTGGTGAACTTGGGCATCCTGAGGCAATGTAGCAACTGCTTCATGTACACCGACAACCCTCTCCTCTTACCTCCCAACACTTGGACTTGTGAGAGATGCACTTATATATCCAAAGTGGAAGCCATGCACTCTCCAGCCAAGACCGAAATATCTGGTCAAGAGGAGGAGGTCAACACTTGCACCACACCACATGGAACACATAGCCCCTCCAGAACACACACCAGCACTGCCTTCACATAAAAACACAAACCACACACTCACCTTTGCTGAGGCTCTCAAAAATCTACCCAAACAGCGGAGACCGCCAAGGCAGAAATGCACTTGACCACCACAACACAACACTAACCATGAGACACATAACTCTCCTAAACAGTGTGCCACTCAACCAAAGCCCCTAAGGCAGAACAGCATGCCCAACACACAAGTCATAGGTGACTCGATAGTGAACAACACTGATGTCCCACTCACTAGGTTGAATAAGGAGAAAGTAACAGTCATCTGCCTGTCAGATGCCAGGATCCACCATATTACGCATGCACTCAGGTCCCTCAACAATAGGTACAAATATGACTCTGTCACTGTACATGTGGGTGTGTGACTTGAGACGTACCTCCTTGGATTATATGGAGAGAGACATGGAGGAGCTCTTGGATTATGTAGCCCAGGTGGGTATGACCCTAACCCTGAGCAGCATACTACCATCACCCAGAATGATGCCATAGTACAAGCAGAAAATCGATTTCAACAATTGGCTAAGTTTCTGGTGTCAATCTAAAGGGATCCAGTATCTGCCTGCCTAGGATGACATGATTAACAGACCTAGATGCTTTGCCAGAGATGGCCTGCATCTGTCACTTCTGGGCTTCTGGATACTGGCCAAGACTCTTGTCACCCCTATAATGCCTTTTTTAGGTGGTGTTCCAAAGACCAAATTACCACCTTAACAGCTGCAAACAAATGCAATCTGAGAGTCATGCTGCTTAATGCTAGACGTCTAAATCTGAATATGCACTTGCTTGAAGCACCCCTTAAAATGGAGAACATCGACATTTGTGCTTTAACAGAGACCTGGTTCAAGGCAACAGAAAGCACCCCTGCACTACCAGGCTACAACTCATTCCACACCTTTCAGCTCCAGAACTTGGACCGAAGCTCCAAAGGCAGTGGTGTTTCCATATTCATAAAGGATGCTCACACCTCCAGACTAGTAGCCCAACATAACACATCAGAGATACTTCAGGTGCAGCTAACGTTGGGTAAGACAATGATTCAGGTCATAGCCTGCTATAGGTCCCCAACAATGTCCCAAGACTCACACTCCACGTTCCTAAGCACATTGGAGAATATTAGGGTCCAACCTAACACTCTCATACTGGGCGACTTCAACTACCCCTACATTAACTGGGAAAACTACTCATGTACCAATACACTTGCCCAACATTTCCTGGAATTCATTAATTCAAATGCCCTGGAGCAGTTTGTTCTTATCTAGAGGTAGCAACATCCTTGACCTGGTCATTACTAAATGGGCGACCATTGCTCTACACCAACAGTTAAACTCCTCCCTGGTTAGATCCCACCACAAACTAATCACCCTGGAAATCCACATCTCTCCCCCCACCCCCGCAAAGGTAACCACCATGAAAAACTTCTCCAAAGCTAACTTTGGGCTCCTAAAAACAGAGGTAGCTAACTTCAAGGCACCCGTGCAAATGGAGAATAGTTGCATGACCGCCGAATCATACACCAATGCACTGTACAAACATGTACACAAATTCTTGGATCTCACCATATCCAATAGAACCATGACATTCTCCTCCAAAAAAAGGAAGCCAATCTGGTGGACCCCTGCTGTAAATAAACTCTGCAACAGAAGGGGGAAACTGATGTGGAATAAGGTGAAGCCCAAGACTGGAAAAACTTCCTTATCAGCCTCAACAAAAAGTTGAGATCCCTCATCAAATCCTCTAAAGCTAGCTGTGAAAACAGAATTGCAGTAGATAGTAAAGACAACCACAAGGCCTTCTATAGTTATGTAAAGAATCTCCATGGCAATACCCAGATTTGGTCTGAGCTACTGCACAATGGTTCCTCCTATACCGAGCCAGCAGATATTGCCAATATACTGGCCGACAGATTCAGTGCCAACTTTACCCCCCACAAAGGACCAATCACAATACAAGTAGATTTCCAGGCATGCAGTATTACTGCTGCACAGGTTAAAACAGCACTGTCCAAGGCCAAGAATACAGCTTCCATGGGACCTGACAATATCCCTGACTTTATTCTACATGAACTAGAGAGTGGACTGGCACCTCACCTGTGTGCTGTTCAATCACAGCCTCACCACAGGCTTTGTCTCTACTGAATGATGCACTGCTACAGTCCCTCTCCACAAAGGAGGAGTAACTACAGACCCTGGGAATTATCACCCCATTAGCCTGAAGAGTCTGATATGCAAAGCTATGGAACGCATCATTATGGACCTAATAAACAAGGATATAGGGAATCTCCAAACTCTGGATCCCACACAGTTTGGTTTTGTGAAGCGTAGATCATGCCTGCTCAACTTAGTCGACTTCTTTGAGTCAGTCACCAGAGCTGTGGACGAAGGCAAGGTGGTTCATACAGCCTACCTTGATCTGGCCAAGGCGTTTGATACCATACACCAGTCAGGAATCATAGAAAAACTCGCTATGCTAGACATCAGCCCCTATATCACTAGGTGGGTTGCAAACAGGCTCACAGATAGAACCCACAGTGTGAAAGTGGCAGACTCCAACTCAGACTGCCGACCAGTCACAAGTGGAGTACCACAGGGTTCGGTCCTGGGTCCTCTCCTGTTTGGTATCTACTTCTCTGTAGTCCAGGCCAACACAAAGGGTCTCTGGCTGACAAAGTTCACAGACAATTGCAAGTTGGGAGCTATTAATAACTCCCCAAGAGATGTTGACATCCTACAGAAAGGCCTCACTGAGACCATTATCATCCCCTTTGGGAAAAACCCGGTTCCCATAAATTACCACATCGATGGTAGTCCACTGAACACAGAAGGTATTATAAGAGATCTGGGAGCACAGGTTGACAGCAGCCTCTCTTTTGACCACCACATTGCTACTGTGGTCAGAAAGTTCTTCTATATGGCAAATGTCATTACTAAGGGTTTTGCATCCAGGAAGAAAGAGGTCATTGTCTCTCTCTACTCTTCCCTCATTAGGCCAATCATCGAGGACAATGCCCCATTTGGTATGTACCTCACTAGACACCTGCAACAACTAGACAGTCTGCAAAAGTACCTGACAAAGAGGCTCCTAGGCCTTAAACACTTGTCCTATATGGACAGACTAAAAAAACTCCAACTATTCTCTGTCTCATATCGCCTACTTAGAGGCGATCTCTGTTTGACATGTCTGATCCAACTCTGTTAGAAATGCTACATCTAAAGAAATCCCAATCCCTCCACACCACACGCTCCAGAGACCTCAACTTCATTACCACAATCAACAGAACATGCTGGAGGGACAGGTTCATAACCCAGAGACTGTCCTTGCTATGGAATAGACTTCCCATACATGTCAAACAGAGCACCTCACTGGCCCTCTTCAAGAGAAGGCTTGATGAGTGGATGGGAAATAGAAAATTCAGCCCGGGATCACTGCAGTGGCTCTACTCAACAGAGGCACTGGGAACCAAGGTTGGGTGGCACGATGTCAGGGTAATCCTATGGGCTAGGTTTGTAAAGGCTGGTTTAAGTACCTCACAAAGAGGATCCTTGACCTTAAACACATATCCTACATGGACAGACTCAAAAAACTCCAGCTATTCTCTCTCTCATATCGTCTACTAAGAGGTGATCTCTGCTTGACTTAGAAAGCCATGTCTGACCAAGCTCTGTTAGAAATGCTACATCTAAAGAAATCCCAATCCCTCCACACCACACACTCCAGAGATGTCAACCTCATTACCACAATCAACAGAACATGCTGGAGGGACAGGTTCATAACCCAGAGACTGCCCATGCTCTGGAAAAGACTTCCCATACATGTCAAGCAGAGCACCTCACTGGCCCTCTTCAAGAGAAATCTTGATGAGTGGATGGGAAATAGAAAGTTCACCCCGGGGATCACTCCAGTGGATCTACTTGATAGAGGCACTGGGAACTAACGTCGGGCTGCATGATGCCAGGACACTTCTATGGGCTAGGCTTGTAAAGGCTCCAGGGCCATTAGCCTAGTACACACCTATGAACCTATGAACAACATAGAGCCTTGCCACACATATGTCATCATTACTTAGCCCTAATGATATGCAACCACATAGAGCCTTGGCACACATACTTCATCATTACTTAGCCCCAATGATATACCACCACATAGCGCCTTGGCACACATACTTCATCATTACTTATCTAATTATATACAACCACATAGAGCCTTGGCACACATACTTCATCATTACTTAGTACTAATGATATACAACCACATAGAGCCTTGGCACACATACTTCATCATTACTTAGCCCTAATGATATGCAACCACATACAGCCTTGGCACACATACTTCATCATTACTTAGCCCCAATGATATAAAACCACATAGAGCCTTGGCACACATACTTCATCATTACTTATCTAATTATATACAACCATATAGAGCCTTGGCACACATACTTCATCATTACTTAGCCCTAATGATATACAACCACATAGCGCCTTGGCACACATACTTCATCATTACTTACCTAATTATATACAACCACACACAGCCTTGACGCACATACTTCATCATTGCTGAGCCCTAATGATATACACCCATATAGTGCCTGGGCACACATCATCATTACTTAGCCCTACTGATATACAACCACATAGAGCTTTGGCACACATACTTCATCATTACTTAGCCTTAATGATATACAACCACACAGAGTCTTGGCACACATATGTCTTCATTACTTAGCTGTACTGATATACAGTCACATAGAGCCTTGGCATACATACTTCATCATTACTTAGCCTTACTTATATACAATCTCATAGAGCCTTGGCGCACACACTTCATCATTACTTAGCCCTAATGATATACAACCACATGGTGCCTTGGCACACATACTTTATCATTACTTAGCCCTAATGATATACAACCACATGGTGCCTTGGCACACATACTTTATCATTACTTAGCCCTAATGATATATAACCACATATAGCCTTGGCACACATATTTCATCATTACTTAGCCCCAATGATATACAATCACATAGAACCTTGGTACACATACTTCATCATTACTTAGTCCTAATGATATATAACCACATAGAACCTTCTCTACTCTTCCCTCATTAGTCCAATCATTGAGTATAATGCCCCATTTGGCATGTACCTCACTAGACACATGCAACAGCTGGAAAGGTCACAAAAGTACCTCGCAGAGAGGATCCTTGACCTTAAACACATGTCCTACATGGACAGACTAAAAAAACAGCTATTCTGTCTCTCAAATCATCTACTAAGAGGTGATCTCTGCTTGACTTACAAAGCCATGTCTGACCCAGCTCTGTTCGAAATGCTACATCTAAAGAAATCCTAATCCCTCCACACCACACACTCCAGAGATGTCAACCTCATTACCACAATCAACAGAACATGCTGGAGGGACAGGTTCATAACCCAGAGACTGCCCATGCTCTGGAAAAGACTTCCCATGCATGTCAAGCAGAGCACCTCACTGGCCCTCTTCAAGAGAAATCTTGATGAGTGGATGGGAAATAGAAAGTTCACCCCGGGGATCACTCCAGTGGATCTACTTGATAGAGGCACTGGGAACTAAAGTTGGGCTGCATGATACCAGGGCATTTCTATGGGCTAGGCTTGTAAAGGCTCCAGGGCCATTAGCCTAGTACACACCTATGAACCTATGAACAACATAGAGCCTTGCCACACATGTCATCACTACTTAGCCCTAATGATATGCAACCACATAGAGCCTTGGCACACATACGTCATCATTACTTAGCCCCAATGATATACAACCACACAGAGACTTGGCACACACACTTCATCATTACTTAGCCCTAATGTTATACAAGCACACAGCCTTGGCACACATACTTCATCATTACTTATTCTAAGGATATACACCCATATAGAGCCTTGCACATAAACTTCATAATTGCATAGTCCTACTGCATTGGAACATTAAGGATTGCTTTGTATTGACAGTGCTCATTACCCATGCATGAGCAGATACCAGTGATAATTCCAGTAGCATTCATTAATGTTTATATACCATCATCCTAACCTGATGAGCCATGAATGCTTCCTTGTCCATCCTGTGTTGCACAACTATGCAAAAAAGGTAAATGTCAGTCTCAATTCTGCAGTACACATTAATGACAGCATAGCTGACTCAAGTCAACAGTATGTATTTATAATTGACCAGAAGATTGCACTTACTCATTCATATCAAGTATGTTTTTTTTCACAAAAACTTCAACATCACAATATCTTCTCTGACAAGAATGAGAAACTAATCCTATGTGCACTGCATTGGCACACTAAAGAAGCCAGACTTCTTCAGTGTCACTTGTGTTAAGTACTGTGTCAACTGGATTGGTACAGTGATCTAATCTCACCACAGTTAATATACATGTGTGTATATGAAGGGTTGTGTGCAGAGTTATATGATGGGTTGTGTAAGAGTCGGGTAAATAAGAGCTTGTGTAAAACTGGCCTCATAGATTTAACAGTCTGGAGAAACATTTACACTGAGGCTGAGTCCACATCACTGTCGGACCCTTCTCCCAACATCTTCTCTGTAACACAAGAATGATATCATCCTCTATAAATAAATGCTATAGAAATGACCATACTCTAAATCCTGGATTTTATTCAGATAGTTTTTAAATATATTTAATGTATTAGTTATACATTTTGAACACATCAGTCTATTTTTATTCTCTAAAATATATTCTCTTATCAATCAGTGAAAGTTATTAGAAAATATTCTACCATATTGAACTGGTAATGAGTAACTGGATTTTAACCAAATAAATTCTTATAGTTGTTTACACCTACCAGAATAATTAGAATTTAACCATGACACCATTCTCTTAATAATGAATGATAAAGCATATATTTCTGTATCTGGTAGGCCAGTTCCACCTGTTGTACAATCTTTTAGATGATGATTTAATGCTATTTAAGGTTTATTGGGGTTCCATAAAAAGTTCAACATTAAATTGATGTATACATTCTTTGGAAAGAGGAAGAGAAATAGCTTGTAAAAGGTAAAATAGTACTTTTAGTAATTGTAATTGGCCTATGAGCATATGATCCAATCTTTATATAAGCTAAAGAATTTTCGTATAACAGTCTTATTAATTGTATAAAATCATGTGAAAAAACATATTTCCCCAAAGTCAACAGCAAATAATCCCAATGAACTGAAGCAAAAGCATTATTAATGTTTTGACTTACTAGAGTCAAATCTCCTTTTTTAATATTGATATAGTCAATTATCGTAAGTTCTCTTTTAATATTATCATATGAATTTCTAATCAATATGAAACCATCTTGATCTTTATCAATACACAAAGGTAGAAACTGTTTAATTCTATTGTCATGCATTACCATAAAAATCTTATAATCAACATTTGCTAGGGATATTGGTCTATAAGATGAACACTATTTTCCATATTTATCTGACTTTAAAATTGGAGAAATTAATGTATCCCCCCAAGATGGATTTTCTAGCTTCTTTAACTAATGTAAACACCTTTAAAATATCACCAGAGCTTTCATAGGTAATAGTTTATACATCTCAGGAATAATACCTCCAGTTCCAGGAGCTTTGTTTAATTTTAATTTATTAATTTGAGATTTAAGTTCAGACATTAAAATTGGCTTATCTATTAATTTCATCTAACTTCTATTAATTTATTTTTGATATGTTTCATAAAAAAGATTTAATTACATTCAGTGATCTAAGAAACATCTAGTTATGATCCATCAGTTTGATTCACCAAGCCATCAATGTTTGATTATTTGTATCATTTTAGTGTGACTTATTGTTTACCACCTTGACTTTATTTCCTCACCGATCTGTAGAGCAGTTAGATGATAGTCTGTTCCTAGGAGCCAAGTCATATGCATGCTTTGAAATATACTTTAATATATCAGTGTGTTTGAAGTTGAGAGTTGATATAAAGATGTGTTAAGCATTTAGCCACGCCCCATTAGTCTGATTTATAATGCTGTTAATGTTCAAACAGTTATATTATATTATTGAGACTTTGTGCGGAGTCTGCATGTCCTCCCTGTGGTCACGTGGGTTTCCTCCGGGTGCTCCGGTTTCCTCCCACATCCCAAAGACATGCTGTAAGTGGATTGGACACTCTAAATTGGAAGTGTGAGTGTGTGCGTGTGTGTGCCTTCTGTGGAAGGTTGGGCTCCAGGCTGGCAACTCGACACCATAAAACTCCACTGCCAATCATGAGTGGACAGGTGAGCCACTGTGGCGACCCCTAACCGGGAAAAGCCGAAAGAAGAAGAAGATTGTTTATTGCTCTTGATTTCACTATCGAATGTTTTATTTGCTATTTGAATAAGAGGCTTGGTGATAGCTTATTTATAGTTCATTGATATGTATCTTATGCTCCTGTAGATGTTATTTGGATTGAAGCAAGCTATTGGTTGCTTTCTATTAGAGTAGTCTGTGACTGGCAATTTGTGTTGTGGGCACATAGTTGATAGGCCGTCCATAGGAGGTACGGCTTTCACTATACTTGTAAGAAGCGCTATTGACTGCTTCCTATTTCATGTACTTTAAGTCAGCTATTGCTCCTTCTTTCCCAAGGCAATATGTGATTGGTAAATTTTTTCATTGGCTACAATGGAGCATACGTTATTCCTTTGCAGCCAATAATACATAAACAGGAAATTAAATATTATTGGAAGTTGTTGGCTATCTCCACTTATGATTGGATTGTTATTGTAATAACTTTTATGTATGAAAGAAGGCTTTTAGCTTTAATCATGATTGGTTATTTGAAGTTGTTTCTATATATCTGAGTGTTTTCCATGATCCAAGAAAGGGCTATAGTTTTACAAATTATTAGGTCAGTGTAAGTTCCAAGTAATCATTTCTATTAAATGGAACGTGACTTCCAATTTTGCACAATGAACTTATCAATTTATTGTCTAGATGAGGAATTTGGTGATAGTTTTTTTGGGGTTTGTATGCTCTTGTACGAATATAATGATTGTGATTTGTGGTTTGTTTATTGACAGGCTGTTTTTAGGAGGTCCCATCAACATGATTTTATTATAATTGAAAGCTTTTAGATCTGCCATAGCAAGTCACTGTCTATTTACTCAAACATCAGCCTGTGATTGGTAGCTTTTTATTAGATAGTATAGAGAATATGTCACTGTTCTTAGTTTCTGATTACTTACTTTGCAGCCAATAATACTGAACCAGGAAATTAATTTTAATTGGATGCTTGTGCTTAAGTTTATTTTTGATTGGATGTTTACTGTTTTAAAATGTTTTTACGCAGTGTCAGAAAAATATGTATTAATGTGTGTGCTTAATTCTAATTAGAAACTAAATGAGTTAACACGTTTTTCATTCTATTTTATATGCACTATTTTTATATACTGCTGAATTTCATATGAGACTAAAAGATGCTTTTGAAACTGCAGTGTGCTTTCTGAAACTTGCAAGATGCCCTCTGACCTAGTAATTGCTAGGACAGCAATATTCATGTTTATGCCTTTTGGAAATGTACTTGAGAAGCAGGTGATTATCTGCTAGGTCAGGAAGAAATGAATGAACAATGCTATATTCTGTAATGTAATGATTTTGAACAGTCAGCTCTGTTCGAAGTATGAGAACATGCACAGCTGCAGAAGTTAGAGATAGCATAGACAAAGGACTGTTGGAGAAATGAACTGCAATCTATACATGCTTTGTGCTCGAATTAGCCATAGTACCTTGAATGGTAACATTGCATATATCTAACCGGTGGTAGCCAAGGCCACATTGTTTTTCTTAGGAAGTTTCTCACAAAAATTGATAGTACAAGCAGAAAATAATATAAACAAGCACTACGACATAATGATGTTAAAACTTGTGATTTACTACGTCAGCTTGGTAGGCAATGTCTTATTAGAAAATGTATAAAAATGCTTGCATTTCCTGATTCTAGTCAGACAAACTTCGTATTAGCATGTTTTTGTCTCCTTGCTGCAAGATTAAAGTGCCTTAACCTGAACCTACAATGTATTGATCATTTTTAAAGTATATTTTTCCTTTGACAGTTTGGTCCTTCGAGCCAGAAATCATCTCTCTCAATCTGGCTCAGGTCAGAATTGGGCCCGGTGGCATGCACCCATATGGAGAAGTGACCACATCGGCCCTTCTGCTTTGAAAGACCTCCGACTGAATTGTCATTCGAAAGAGGCCAGCCACTGTTTCTGATCTGGGATTGGAGGACGAGTCAACGTTCCGGTGGGATCAAGACACGGAGGGTCAGGTAAGGAGGAATTTACCTTTTTTCTGTTTTAGATCAGGGACTTGTTACAGTATTGTTTTTGTCAGGGAGATTTGCATGTGCAGATCAGGGACAAAAAAAAATGCTGTCTTGTCATAGATCAGGGAAACAGAATAGGTAGGCAATTATTCTAGATAAAGTGTGAAAGGTGTAAATTGTGGTAACACGTGATAAAAAAGGGTTACGTAACAATTTCTAACTTAGCTAAGGCAACATGGGAATTCAGTGCACAAAAAGTTCCCAAGACCCGCCCTTAACCAAAAACGCGAACTATATGCAATTACAGCGTGCCGATAATGTTAGGTATTATACGAAATGGGTTAATAAATACAAATTTGATGGTAATCTAGATAAACCTTCACTTATTAAACTTGTTAGACAACTTAAAACAGACGCAAAAGGTCAGCTAAAAAAGCAACGACATTTAGGAGTCCCTCAGGCACACAGGTGGCTTGAGGAAGCAAATCGCAGGGAACAAAAGATTAAAAATTCAAAAGCAATGTTTTAAGATAAAGAAGACAATAACTTGGTAATAGCAACAGCCCCTCCACCCCCTCCGCTTCCCTTACCAGAATATGAAGCGAGTGGACAAGTTGATCCACCTCCGCTATACCCAGCTGTTCCTGCAAAACCAAAGCCGTTTGTCAGAGATCCTATCGAGACCAGGTCTTGAGCATGCAACTTAAGAGGGGATATTGAATTGTATGAAATGAATAAAAATTCACAAGCTATGAGTGAAGAAGAGATATGTCCACTCATAGAAGTACCAAATCCGCAGGCAGGACAGGCAGGACAGGACCCAACTCTTCTAGTATATAGACTGTGGACACCAGAAGACATCCGGAAAGCCACAGAGGGAATTCCCCATCCAAAAGTTAATTTTAGAAAATTCTTAGAAGACTTACAGTGCATGAGGTTAAGTTACCATTTGAATGGAGAGGAAGTAGAGAAAGTATTTAGACAAATCGTAGGTCCAGATTGGCACATGATCAGTGGCAACTGGAATCCCCGTGACACAGAGCTTAGACCACTCCCACATAGTAACGCAGAACTGGACAACAGAGTGAAAGGTCTGGCAGACCGAATCTCTGAGAAATGGAAGCCTAGGGCTGATTGGACTTGCATTAATCAATGCATACAACAAGAAGGTGAAACTGTTGATAGATATTATGCCAGATTGTTAGAATGTTTTAATAACCATTGTGGAATGCAGGTACCTGAAGACCAAACACATGATTCCCCATATGAGCAACAGTTAAAGAATGCATTTTTAAAAGGCAGTATCGCACCCATTAGCAGCTTTATTACAAAGCACATGGTAGATCATCGTACAAGTAGATTACAGTCACTACTTGAATATGCAAGACATGCCGAAAGACATTTTAATAGCAAAAAGAAAAAGAAAACTCAAGTATTTGCAGTAGAAGACGGATCAGAAGTCTTTGTAGTACAAACTGGGAAGAAGGGTAAGAAAAATCCCCAGGGAAACAAACAATCTGATAAACGATCAGAAGACTTTGAAGAGAGAAAGAAAAGGGGTGAATGTTTTAAATGCGGGAAAAAGGGACATTTAGCAAGGGATTGCAGGCAAAATAAAAAGGTAACTACAGAAGACAAGGAGGGTGAGGACTGACTATATGGTAGTCAAGAATCACTGGATAAGAATAAACAAGAAAAGACAAGTGCAAATGTGATAGAAGGGGTAGAGGATGTGATAGAAGAGGTAGAGGATGTGCATGAAATCACAGATAATGAAGAAAATGAAATTTTGGACTTAGCATTATTGAGCCTAGAGCTCTACTTAGCAGACACAAAACCGGAAGTTACACTTCTGGTAGAGGGGAGGGAAGTTAAATTCCTGTGTGACTCAGGGGCTTCACGGACCCTGATACATCCTTCCAAACTACCAGAAAATTCAGAATCACTTGACTACATATTAGTGAAAGCAGCTAATGGACAGCTGTATCGGGATCCACTCTCCCACAACATAGCAATAACTGACCCAGTTTCAGGGATGACCCAGAAAAGCAAAATTGTTGTTTCTGCAAAATGCCCAGTGAATCTCTTGGGCAGAGACCTAATGCAGATGTTTGGCATAGCCGTAGTTCCAACTATGCAGGGTATGGAAGCACAGTGACAAATGAATACTTTTGTAGTGCGACCGGAGGGTGAAACATTTTATTGGTACAGCCAGGACTTGGTTGCGACTGGTCCAGGGGCAGTAACTGAAAAACTGATGAGTGTAGCCATCAGTAAATCCCCCTCCCTTGACACTGATAAACAGCATTTGTTGCATTGCACTCTATATCACTGTAACAAACCAGGGCCTGATAAAGAATATGAGCAAGAACTGTTTAAAAACCATGCTAACAGATTAGTATTACAAAATTTGTACAGGGACACAGAAGGAAACAGTGTAGTAAGCTGTTCATTGCCCCAGGAATTCCTAGCACTTTACAAATCTAATCGATTACCACATGTGAGTTTAACTAAAGATAGAAATTTGAAGTGGGCAGACTTAGGAGAAAAAGTCACAAAGTGGAAAAAGCAGACAGAGTTAGAACTTTCCGAACAGGGAGTACAAAAGCAGAAATTAAATTGGATAACGCAGACACACCCAGCTGTACACTCACAGGCAAGTGAGGATAGCTGAGTAGCACTCTTACAAGAGGAAGAGGAAAAAGCCTTATGAGACATACCAGAGACTCTCTGGTCAACAGGGAAATCAGATGTAGGACTTATTCGTACAGCAGGACCAGTTACTATCATGCCAAAATCAGCATTTAGACCTCAAAAGAGACAGTATCCCTCGAGAAATGATGCAGAAATAGGAATCAAACCTATAATAGCAGCCTTACTTAAGGAAGGAGTCTTGATAGAATCTCCTGATTTACCATGTAATACACCCTTATTTCCTGTTAGGAAAGCAAACGGAGAATGGCGTATGGTCCAAGATTTACAAGCTGTAAATGACGCAGTTATACCCAGGGCACCTACGGTGCCAGATCCACACACTTTATTGAATGATTTGAAACCTCAACAAAAGTATTTTTCTGTTGTATATATTAGCAATGCATTTTTATCAATACCGATACAGCCTGACAGCCAACATTGGTTTGCATTTACATTTCAGGGAAAACTATATACATATACGAGACTACCACAGGGATATTGTGAAAGTCCAACAATGTTCGCACAAGAAATGGCAAGTAACCTGGCGGGATTTATCCCACCGAAAGGCAGTCAGATTTTACTTTATGTAGATGACATTCTGCTGGCAGCCCCCACCCAGCAATAATGCAGAGAGGATACCATAGCATTATTACAATTTTTAGCCACCCAAGGACACAAGGTAAACAAAAACAAAGTGCAAATTTGGAAAAAACAGGTCAAATACCTGGGATATGTAATATCCAAAGAAGGCAGAATATTAGATGAAGACAGAAAAACAGCAATATTACAAGCACCTAAACCAACTACCAAGAAGGAAATGATGTCCTTCCTGGGTACTACTAACTTTTGTTGGAGTTGGATTCCAAACTATGCCTTGGAATCTGCTCTGCTGACCAACTTGATATTCAAAAAGCAGATGGCAGCACAAGATTTATTACAGTGGACACCAGAAGCAGAATCAGCTTTCTGCAAACTGAAACAACTGATAGCTTCTTCATTAGTTTTAGGATTACCAAACTATCATAAATGATTTTTCCAAACTGTAGATTGTAAGAAAGGTTATATGACATCAGTGTTAACACAACAGCATGGGGACAAACAACGCCCCATAGCTTATTATTCATCACAGCTAGACCCAGTGGCGCGATCCTTGCCCCACTGTGTACAAGCAGTAGTTGCAGCTGCAATGGCAGTGCAGGCTTCGGCCTCAGTAGTGTTGTTCCACCCTCTCACATTGAGAGTGCCTCATGCAGTCGTGATTATTTTACTGCAAGAAAAAGTAGCATATCTTTCTCCTGCTAGACATCTTTCCTGTATGACTATACTGTTGAGCCAACCTCATATGACAATTGAATGATGCACAACTTTGAATCTGTCAACCTTGCTCCCAACCCCTGCAGATGGCAAACCATACTGCTGCCTGCAGGAGATTGAGCAAAAGACACTACCTAGAAAAGATCTCACAGATGTTCCCTTGGATGATGCTGAGGTGACATACTATGTGGACGGCTCATGCAGGAGGGGTCCTACAGGACAGAATCTAGTGGGGTATGCAGTAGTTTCTGATACTGAGATTTTAGAAGCAAAGTCTTTACCACACAACTTATCTGCACAAGCAGCTGAATTGATTGCTTTGACAAGGGCATGTACCTTAGCAAAAGGTAAGAGAGTGAACATTTTTACTGACAGTCAGTATGCTTTTTCTACTGTACATGTTTTTGTGCAGCAGTGGAAAAATAGAGGAATGATAACATCTACTGGTAAACCAATTAACCATGCACAATTTATTTTAGACTTGTTAGACTCTATTCAGTTACCTCAGAAAGTAGCTATTTGCAAATGCATAGCTCATACCAAGCAACAGGATAGAATTTCAAAAGCTAATGCGAGGGCTGATACAGCTGCAAAACAAGCAGCTTCAGCTTTAGAAGTATTTCTTTTGAGTGAGGAATTACAACCATCTGAGATTTTAGACTTAGAAATGTTAAAAACAATGCAGACACTTACTACAAATGCAGAAAAACAAAAGTGGATAAAACGAGGAGCAATCCTTGAGAAGGGACTGTACATCTCCAAAGAGAAGAAACCGATTTTACCATCTAACTTGTTTAGATATGCAGCTTTGTTGAGCCATGGGCAGTGCCATGTCTCAACAGGGGGGATGGTACAGTTAGTGAATCAAGTGTTTACAACGTATGGATTTACAAACTACACAAAAAATTTTTGTGCAACATGCCATATTTGTAACAAGCATCATGCACAAGGGGCATTGAAACCTAAGCAAGAGAGTTTCCCTACACCACCATATCCGTTAGATACTATTTGTATGGATTTTATTGAGCTGAACAAATGTGAAAATAAGAAGTACTGCCTTGTCATTATAGATATGTTTTCCAAATGGGTGGAAGCTTTTCCAATTAAAAATCCAGATGCAGCTACTGTTGCAAAAGTCCTTGTTAAAGAAATTGTTCCTAGATGTGGCATACCGGAAAAGATTTATAGTGACAATGGCACACACTTTGTAAATCAAACTATACAACAACTCGGCCATTATTTCAGGATTTCTCTGAAAACTCATTGTGCATACCACCCCCAATCTGCAGGATTAGTAGAGAGGCACAATGGGGTTTTGAAAAACAAGCTTAGGAAATTGATTAGTGAGACACAAAAGAACTGGGTGCACTGTTTAACTCTGGCACTGTTGAGCATGAGAACTGTTCCAAATGCAAAAGAGTTAACTCCTTTTGAAGTTCTGTTTGGGAGGGCATATTATACACCTCAATGGAAACCTCTCAAGCCTGCAGAGCAGGAGGCTGACATTTCACTTGCAGGGTATATGAGGTGATTTTTGAATAACAAACTTTTGCAGTTAAATTCTGTTTCAGATAAAGAGCAAACCAGACCATCGGAAGCAACAGTAGCCCCAGGTGCATGGGTCTGGGTGAAGGTCGTGAAGAAAAAGAACTGGAGTTTCCGAAGTGGGAAGGGCCATACCAGGTGCTACTGTCGACACCCACTGCAGTCAAGATCGCAGAGCGAGCGTCCTGGATTCATGTGACACATTGTAAACTGGTTAAAAACTTTGAACTGGACAAAAACCTTGTTACTGTTGTACAACGAGAACAAAATGACCAGGTATAGAGTAAACAGAGATGCAGAACAACCTCAGAAAATTTGTATGATTATTCTGATAGCCATACTGATAACATTGATCTTTTTGTTGTGGCCTTTCCTTTTCCCAGCCACAAAAGTTGAACTGATCAAACGTGATGCATTACTCATAGACTAGCATCCAAACTTTAACACTTACCAGGCAATTAAATATGTGTATGCTGAGACTTTTAATGTTTCAAACTGCTGGATTTGTACAGCTATACCAACAGCATACGGGGGATTATTAATGACTGCTGTCCCCCTAGGGGTCAATGAGACCTGAGAAAACTTGATTTTTGATACTTCACCTGTGAAGTCACAAGACAAAATAGCATTGTACCTATCTGTTACACAAAAAGGGATTGTATGTTTTTACAAGAATTACACTATTCAGGTGGGTTGGAGCAATTGCAATGTGACTGTTTCTTATAAATGTTATATTAAACCTAGTAAGACTAAAACTATTTGTGATACAAACTATGATGCATATTTTGCTAAGATGCATAAGAGTGTTGATGAAATACAGCATAATCCTGTTCTTTTAAAACAGCTTTCTATTATTGATAAGAAAATGTTTCATGCATGGCAAGCTTATATCAATACAAAAGTAGATAATTGTTATTTTGTTTGTGGGAAAAAGGCATATAAATGGTTACCTGAGAATTGGTCCGGCAGTTGCTTTTTGGGTTACCTGGTTCCGGCCATATGACACACTGCAGCTTTGCCTCAGGGAAAAATTTGAAACATCAGAGAGGTCAGCAGCAAACTTAGAAGTCCGATTAAGAGACCCAAGAATCCAGTAGGATGAATCGAAGCAGGATGGAGAAACCATAACTCCGTAAAAAACAAAGATAAACTGACACACATGGACTTGAGTGACACCATTATATCATGGGCAGGCATAGCCCCTGCATATGGCGCAGTGAAATCGATTTGGGAGCTGAGAAAACTGTCTAAACTTCTCGAAGTTATGAGCAATGCAACTTTTTCTGGTCTTGAATTAGTGACTGATGAACTGAATGCTATGAGAACTGTGGTACTTCAGAACCGCATGGCTCTTGACTTCACCCTAGCAGTGAGAGGTGGTACGTGCGCTTTAATAAAAGAAGAATGCTGTTCGTACATTCCTGACAACCAGCACAAAATAAACGACCATCTTGAGGTGATCCAGCAAGTGTCGACCATGACCAAACCAGGCCCAAACCCTCTGATGGACTTTTTCCAGAATTTGTTTGGGGGGGGTGGGGTTCCATCTTAATGAACATCCTGATTGCCATTTATGTGGGATTACTCCTATTAGGAGCATGCATTTGTTGTGGTATTCCCTGCATGAAAAAGTTAATCAAAGAATTTATAGATATATCAGTTTCTGAGACTTTGTATCAAAGTACTGAAATTGAAGAATTGTTGAAATGTGAAACACTTTCATAAGTTTAAACTGAATGACTCTCTTAACTGCAAATCCTGAATGGAAGAGGTTAGGAGAAGAAGCAAACTGTTTATTCTTTTGAAAACAGAATTAAAAAGTATTAACAGGGGGGAAATGTCAGAAAAATATATATTAATGTGTGTGCTTAATGCTAATTAGAAACTAAATGAGTTAACACGTTTTTTATTCTATTTTTTATGCACTATTTTTATATACAGCTGAATTTCATATGAGACTAAAAGGTGCTTTTGAAACTGCAGTGTGCTTTCTGAAACTTGCAAGATGCCTTCTGACCTAGTAATTTCTAGCACAGCAATATTCATGTTTATGCCTTTTGGAAATGTACTTGAGAAGCAGGTGATTATCTGCTAGGTCAGGAAGAAATGAATGAACAATGTTATATTCTGCAATGTAATGATTTTGAACAATCAGCTCGGTTCGAAGTATGAGAACATGCACAACTGCAGAAGTTCGAGATAACATAGACAAAGGACTGTTGGAGAAATGAACTGCAATCTATACTTGCTTTGTGCTCAAATTAGCCATAGTACCTTGAATGGTAATATTGCATATATCTAACCGGTGGTAGCCAAGGCCACGTTGTTTGTCTTAGGAAGTTTCTCACAAAAATTGATAGTACAAGCAGAAAATAGTATAAACAAGCACTACGACATAATGATGTTAAAACTTGTGATTTACTACGTCAGCTTGGTAGGCAATGTCTTATTAGAAAATGTATAAAAATGCTTGCATTTCCTGATTCTAGTCAGACAAACTCTGTATTAGCACATTTTTGTCTCCTTGCTGCAAGATTAAAGTGCCTTAACCTGAATCTACCATGTATCGATCATTTTTAAAGTATATTTTTCCTTTGACACGCAGGATACCTATTACAATCTGAATAGGGCTATTGTAGCCGAAAGCACTCATCGTTCCTGTTCTTATTTGTTATTAAAGTTATCTTCTATGTTTCAGCTGTGTTGTTTTACTGGAGTTTCTATTTATTTGCTGCCTCAACCAGCCGTGGTGTTTGCCAAAGATTCTTTGCACTTAATTACATTTTGTGGCTCGATTACTAGGTTATATAAATTTAATTGAATTAAAGTGTATTTTAAATGCCTCTAAAATGCCTTCTAAATCTGAAACCTTTTTATTAGTTCCTGAAATATAAACTTCTTTTATTTGATTAGATTTAATAATCCACTTCATTCTGTTTGTTAATCTATGCTTATTTTTAGGATTCATAAAATAAGAACTCATTTCAATCTTCTCTAAGTTAATCATAGTTTCATGATGTAATGTCTCTAAATATTTTTATTTATCTCATCAAGTTCTTTTGCCAAGTTTTTATTACATTTTTGAATATTCAGTATAAGTTTATCTACTTTTATTTGTAGGTGTATTAATTCTTTACTCTATTGTTTTTTCTTATTAATATACCAGGACAGAATTTTGCCATAAAGGTATGATTTTAAAGAATCCCAGACATAAATCTCAGATATATCTTCTGTTTAATTTGCATTTATAAAGGATTTAATTTTTTTGTTATAAAATTCCTTAAAGTCTTTTATGTTAGTTATATATGATGGAATTTTACTTTTGGCATATATTTTCAATTCAAATGTAATTGCATTATGATCAGATAATGGACATGTGACAACGTTAACTTTATCTAACTTCCTTATTATATCAATTGAAATATATACTCTATCCTAGACTGAGTACCATGTTGATGCAAAAAATGTGTAAAAATAATGAATTTGCCTCGGAAAATTTGTTTATGTCCTTAATATTAAACATATTTATGAAGTCTTTTAATGTTTTAGATGATGCTGATTTCCTATGCTTATTTATTGTGTTAGTATTACAATCATTCAAAATACCATTAAAGTCACCAGCTAAAATTATACTCCCTTTAGAATGTTGTATAATCTCCTCAAACTGTTGTTTAACCACTTTAACTCTTAATCCAGGAATCCAATTAAAATGAATTAGAGTGTAAATCTCCCATTTAATTCCAAAGAACAAACACAAAACATCTCAGATGTATCACTATATATAGTTATGGTTTTAGGCATTAATACAGAGTTTTTCCATAAAATTGCAACACCTCTTTTCTTTTGTTTATAATGTGAACTCACAAATACTGAACAGATATTTGTATTAAGTCTATTAATGTCTTCTTGTAATAAATGCTTCTCCTGTAAGAATACAACTTGGTCATTAAACATTTTAAATATTTGTTTAAACTTCCTCGTTATACCTGTTATTGAAACCATTTACATTGATAGAAAAACTTCATATACAATGCATCAGTAGGAGTATAGTTAGCCATATGTTCTTGACAGCACAGGGAAAAATATGACTGAAAATGATTGTATATGTTTATCAATGAAGCTAAAGTTATTAATATTTGTAGACACCAAATTATAAGTAGTTAAGCATTGAAATATTAAACATTTAAACAAAAGGTAAACCACACAATCCCTGGGGTTTAAGAGTCCACGTTTGAATAGCATCTTTATTCAAGTGTTTCCTCTAAAGTCTCCACCTAAAATTAAGCCCATCTCTTTAGAATTAATCTTATACAAAATGTTACTTGTTAAACAAATGTTTACTGAGCTATATATGCTTCTTATTATATTTATGTCTTAAGACTATGTAAATGAAAAATAATTTTGCATAATATTGATCTATTTACTGTAATTACATTTAATACTAAAAATAACTATATAAGGAGAACCCACAATTCAAATTAAGTAGACCTGTGCAAATAGAAATAACATTCACAAAGAACATGAGACATAGTTTGCTAGATATTTCAGAGCTCTTAAATCAACTGTTGTGACCATTATCAAATCCCAGCTATGTAAAATTCATTCTTTCAGTACAGTACTTGATAGTGATGCAATTTTAATATAAACACAAAAAAGGATATGCATCTTATTTAGAATGTATACATCTTTGATAGCAGTTTTATTATTAAAACTGATCATTACTAAAGAAAAAGTCATATGTCTCCAAGAATAAATGCCTGAACAGACTCACCATATATGTAATCAATCATTGTCTCCATTACTTAATTCTTTAAAAGCTCATGTCTGTTTCAGATAAAAACTTATAAATATCTTAAATTATCAATTGTCTATTTGATTACTAAAGAAACAGAACTATATTATATAACATTACCAAATAGATTAAAACTAACATCTGAAGTTATTCTGGTATACACTTATATTAGTGCACAGCACAGTTATGAAGATATATTAAGATTTGTGCTTATAATCTTACATATTACTAATTGAGATGGTATGGGTGTGTATGTATGTGTGTGTATGTAAAATGCTGTAAATTCATAAATGAACAAAGCTAGCATATCTTTATTGAATAATAGAAGAACGTAAATTAAATCCTGTGACAGTCCTGAACCATGATACCAGCAACATTAAAGAAACATCACTGCAGTGTATGGTAAATGAACCAATGGAGAAAAAAGAAAGGAATCTTAAATAAGCCTAAAATCTGGAATCTCAAAACCATACAGTATAACTTCCACTGATAGATTTCAGTTTGAAAATAATTCTTAAGTATAAATTATTAAACATATTGCAGACTAACTGATCAAACAACACTTTCACCAGAAATAGGAAAATATATACAATGTCATTCTCTTTATTAAGTAGTAACCTAAAAGCAGTGACCAAAATAATTTATTTACATTAAAAGTGTGTTTCATGTATGTGGAACAATATGATAAAGCTTCATTTCAGATATGGGTCATAATCCAATCTCAGCATCCAACTGAAAGAAGATTAACCATTGGTAAGTACTGTGTAGTTCGATGAGTTACTGGTAGATGGAACTCCCACCCCCACAATGAATTTAACATAGATGGAATTCAATAAAATAAGGAAATGTCTAGCAGAGACTGAAGAACGTTAGAAAATTATGGACCTGTTTTGTACAAAAGGAAGCCATTAAACTGTTTATGATGTTATAAAGAATAATATAGAAGGTTAAGCCACTTTACCTTACTGTTGTGTATATGTATGTATTATTTATTTATTTTTATTTTATATTTGTTGACTGGGCTAGTCCAACTGGATATATGTCCATTTTCAGCAGAGGCCCGGGGAGAAAAGCTCCTCGAAAATACAGTAAAATATTATATATAAAAAACAATATTTCACAGGTGCAAGTACAATACAAAATTAAGCTATATTATACATGATAGATTATACAGATGTGAGTAGATTAAAATATAAGGAAATATGTTCACTTCAAAACTCATTTGATTGCAGAATCTTATGATATGTATTTTTTGTTAACTTAGTAGGTAGTCTAAATGACATTTTAGAGATATTGATAGAGATTCTAATCAATTTTAAGGCCTGTTATATTTATGGTTTTCAACAGGCAGTTAGTATATACAGTAATAAGACGGGTATCTTTGTAAGAAATGACATGAGAAGTTAGTCTGGGTTCACACAGGGGCATAACCAATGGGATTTAAGGTAGGTTTTAAGCCTGGTTTTAAACTGTGTTAGTGAAGAAAGGGAGGTCAGGTCACTGGGGAGAGCGTTCCAGGTTTTACCCACGGTATTAGAGAACAAAGAGTCACCAGCCTTATTGTAGGTTGTGCCTATTTGCACTAATATTTTATTAGATGAGCGTAGGGTCTTAAGGTTGTTGTAGGGGGTGATAAGGTTGGTAAGAATTGGTGTGTTAGTAGGCTGATACAGGATTTTGTAGGCAACTGTTAATTGTTTAAATAGAAGTAGATTTGGCAACTCTAGCCATCCTAGTTGTTCATAATTAATACAGTGATGGGTTCTGAATATAGAGCCTGTTGCAAATCTAGCAATATTGTTGTAGGAGACAGCCAGTTTGTTCAAGTTGTTTTTTTGAGAGGTTAGTATATATAGGGGAGGCATAGAGGAGGGTAGAGATTAAGTGGGTCTGGGCAATAGTAGACCTCGCTAGTGGGGTAAGAAAGGGTTTGATTCTATAGAGGGAGCCTAGTTTTTTGTTGATTGTTTTTATGGCATTGTTAATGTGACTATCAAAGTTAAGGCTATTGTCAATTAGTACCCCTTGGAGTTTTGTGGTAGAGTCGGGGGATATGATGGTTCCGTTGTTTGATGTAACAGTAAAGTGTAGTGGTGTGGCTCTATGGGTGGGACTAAAAAGCAGGAGTTTGGTTTTTTTGGGGTTCAAGATGAGGCACTGGTGTAGTAACCATTCCTCAACTATGTTAAACAATTTTTGGGTGAGAGACTGAAGGTCTGATGGGGTCAGGGCTGAGCATATTAATGTGGAGTCATCTGCATATTGTATTATGGTAGCTTGAAGAATTACAGTACGCAGGTCGTTGATAAAAATAGAAAATAGAAGAGGTCCAAGTATAGAACCTTGGGGGACACCGAGTGCAATGGGGAGATGGGGAGATAAGTTGTTCTCCCACAGAACTGCTTGTTGCCTATTGTTTAAGTAGGATTGAAACCATTGTATAGCCAGTGCATCAAGAGATAGGTTTTTGAGTATATTTATGAGAAGTTGGTGGTTAACCATATCGAAGGCTTTAGAGAGATCAATAAAGAGGGCTGAGGATAGAGTGTTGTTATTGCGATTTTTGTTTATTCAGTCAGAGAAGGATAAAAGGGCAGTAGTAGTACTGTGAAATGGCCTGAAGCCATGTTGGCAGTTAGCTAATAAGTTATCTATTAGGTGTTTTAACAGTTGCTTATGGATGCATTTCTCCATGATTTTTGCCAGTGGAGATAGTATAGCAATAGGTCTGTAGTTGGATAATTCCCTTGAATTTCCACCTTTATGCAGGGGGATAATATGCGCGATCTTCCAAACAGAAGGAATAGTACCCTCAGAGATTGTTCTGTTAATCAGAATGAAGATGGGGTAGGCTATGGAATTTGCAGCTTTTTGCAGATATTCTGCAGGAAGGAGATCCACTGCAGTGGTGGTAGGTTTGAGTTTTAGTAATAGGGTACAGATAAAGGATGTGGGGACAGGTTTGAGATGAAATGAGGGAGGTAAGGTAGTATTAGAGGACGTCAGAGATGAGCTGTCAGGAGTTAGTTGATTAGCAAGAGACTGAATGGTCTCAGTGAAGAATATATTAAAGGTACTAGCGATTTGCTTTGGATTGTCATGTTCAGTACCTCCAGGGGTGGGTGTGACAGAACAGCCTTGGTGTAAGAGTGTGTTTATCCCTACCAAGAATTTTTGTGGTTTGTTTTGCTGGGTATGTTAGAGTTGAATGTAATAGTTTATTTTGTCTGACAGAATGGATTTTTTGTCTAATTTCTTAGCTGTCTGAACTTTAAGTGATCCTCTGGGTTTTTAGTAGTAAGCCACTTGTCCCAGACTTTATTTCTGAGGAGCATTTTTTGTTTTGTCCCTTTTGAGAGCCGGGGCAGGTTTATTTCTGGTTCTAATGGTCCTTTTTGGAGCATGGAGGTCAAGAATACTTAAGAATTTAGTATTAAAGTAGATTACTGCTTCCTCTAGAGGTAAGTTTTTGAGGGGTGACCAGTTGCATGCTTTAAGTTCAGTTTGGAAGATATCAGGGTTAAAATTTTTGTTACTCCTTATTGTTCTATAGGTAATTGGGCTAGGGATGACAGTCTTAAATATGGTTATGAAGGTGAGTGCATGGTCGCTTATATCCTCAGGGAGAGTCCCTACTTTGTAACTTTGGTGATGTCTATTTATCAGTATCCAATCTAGGGTGCTTTCGTTGTTATTGTGTTTATTGGTCCTTGTGGGGGAGCTAATAGTTTGAGTAAACCCATGTAGGTTAAGATGAGTAGAGGGCTGTTCAGAAGTACAGCTTTTCCAGTTGATATTAAAGTCACTGAGTACTATTGTTTCTTGGGGATAATTAGTGGAAAGCCAATTTAGGATATTTTCTAGGGTATTAGAGTTATTCCCTGGGGAAAGGTAGACAGCAATAATGTAGATGGATTTACAGTTATTGAGTTGAATTTTGGAGATAAGTATTTCTTCATTACTAGTTAGAGGGGGGTTAGAGTCAATAGAGGTCACCTGTAATCCAGATTTATATAGTACAGCTACTCCACCTCCCTTCTTAGATTTTTGGTCTAGTCTTAAGATGCTATACCCTGGTGGTATAAATTCGTTGTATTGTATAGATGGTTTGAGCCATGTTTCAGTGAGACACAGGATATCAAATGAATGCACATCCATGAGAGCATGTGGTTGGGCAACCTTATTATTTATGCTCTTGATGTTAAGATGGGCTATCAATAGTGAGTTGGGAGGTCTGGTAAGGAGTTGAGTACTAGTGGAGGTTGTGTTATGGGTCTCTCTAGACTGGATAGAATTTGGGCCTGGGTTGGGATGGATATCTCCATCTATTAAAGATTGGAGTTGATTTCTAAGTATAAGTTGCAGAGGTTTACATGTTAGGAACAGAGATTTCTTAGTCTTTGGCCTATAGTATCTGATGTGAGTCAGTCTGTGATATTTTGCTGGTAGGTAGGCTATTATGCTGGCTGTGTTTGAATGGCTTTGAGTGTGAGCAAATGGTGTTGAGGAGGTTTGCTTTGTTGGGTAACAAAGGTTTATGTGGTGGAGATTTTCATAAAATGTAAATAGATAAGATATAGTAAGAATAGGTATGAAGGAAGATAGAAGTAGGATTTTCCGTTGTGGAGAGGTTGATATGAATGACATTATGGCAGGGTTGTATATAGTGTAATGATAAGGATAGGTTAGGTAGTTTACTAGGTGAGACTTGGATGTATTGGTTCTGGCACTTTAAGGGGTGGGATGTTATGATTGGTGGTTATTGTAGGGGGTGTGGTTTGGGTGAATAAATGTAGGAGCACTGGGGGTGGGTGGGAATTGGGGGCAGGGTAGGGGAGTGGAGTGAGCCCGCAGGGCGAATAGAGCGGAATAGTGTCAGTGAAGGAAGAGGACCCCAGGAACAATCAGTGACGTGCTGACTGCTGTGGTAAGGTGGAGATGTGAGTGGAGGAGAGTGAGTTGCTGTGAAAATAGAGGAGTGAGCAGGACTGGAATAACAAAGAAAAGAAATAAGCAATGTGCCTGATAAATTATATGTCAGAACAGTGAGATAGATTTACAAGGCAAATACTAGGAGAAGGATACCATCTAGTGGACAAGGATAAAAAATGCAAGTAGCTTTACAAGAATGTTGTCAGTTCTAGGAGTAATGGAGGGTAACAGGAGTTAGCAACAGAGTTTCCTTTTTTCTCTATTTCTCTGCCTGAATCAGATATAACTTTTTGTTGTAAAATGGACAGTACTCCCAAGAATATATGAGTATAAACCAAACAGATCAGGGAGAAAAACAAAAATGATAAATATTTGTCTTTTAAGTTTTTCTTTTTTTGTCAGTAGTTTTCCACCAATTCTTTTCTGCTTGTCTTTTCAATGAGCTATTGCTCCATTCCATTACTTCTGTTTGTTCTAAAATGTTATTTGATTTTAAAAAAGGATATAGCTGATTCTAGTGTTTCAAATGTTTTAGTACATTATGTAAGAAGAACTTTAGGTTTAGCTGGAAATAATAAGTGCACTTTAATCTGTTTCTTTTTCAGTTCTTTTATCAAAGAGAGGAATTCTTTTTTCCTTGATATCACAGATGAACAGCCATGGTGGTGCAGCGGTTAGCATTGCTGCCTCACAGCAAGAGGTTCTCCGGTTCAATTCTCGGCTGGGGTGCCTTCTGTGCAGAGTCTGCATGTCCTCCCTGTGGTCGCGTGGGTTTCCTCCGGGTGCTCCGGTTTCCTACATCCCAAAGACATGCTGTAGGTGGATTGGACACTCTAAATTGGCCCTAGGCATGAGTGTGTGCCTTCTGTGGAAGGTTGGGCGCCGGGCTGGCAACTCGACACTGTAAAAACTCCACTGCCAATCATGAGCGGATAGGTGATCCACTGTGGTGATGCCTAACTGGGAAAAGCCGAAAGAAGAAGAAGAAGATCATTGATGAACAGTAGTCATTGTCAAATTTTATTGTATTATCATTTAGTTTAATCAGAGAATTTGACCAAGCAGTTTTTAATACCAGTTCCTTATCCTGGCAGGAAAAAAATCTCACAATTATGGATCTCAGATTTGTATTACTTTTTTTGATGACAGAGGGGCCACAAGTGCCCTGTGAGCTCTTTCAATACATGAAGACAACACTTTCAAGAATACCCTGTTCAGATGGCCAATATCCGAAAACAAAACTCAGAAACAAAGAAACACTCCAGACTTTAATAAAAACAAAACGGTAAGCAAAGCTTTCAGGTTTCCCCTTCCTCAGTGCTTTATGAACAAAGTATTAAAACACATTCAATTTATATAAATTGAGCATTAAAACACTTGACACTGCCACTCAATCATAGTAAAACCAAGTGATATTATCACAATTGCATTTGCTTCCTAATTAAAACTGGTTTTAGACTAATTGCATTGTTCAAGCCTGGAAGACTATCAGCCTTGAAGCTTAAGATCCAACTGTAGTCTTCATTCTCCAAGATATTATTTATGTCCCTCTCCTGACATTTTTATGTATAACACTAACGGCTCTGAATTTGAAAGTATGTGTATCATCATTATCCATAATATGTTTAGCCAAAGCATTTGTTATAACATTTCTTCTAATGTCCGATTTATGCTCTATAATATGTTTTTTGAACTTTCAACTACATTTACCAATGTAAAAACATGGACATTGTGAACATGTAGCAAGATAAACAGCACAATAAGTATTACACGTTGCATAACAAGAAAATATAAACTTTCTCCCCGTTACTGTATGAATAAAATAATTGCAAACAATAATGTTTTTACAACAACTGCAATTATAACATGGGAACGTACCTTGTTTGTTATTAATTACTCTAGGCATCTTAAAATCCTTGTAACATAACATTATTTTTAGGTTTTTTCTTGTACTATATGCAAAACAGGGTTTAGTGCCTATAATAGGCTTCAATTCAGGCATAGCCATTAATACTTTCCAATTTTTTTTGTATCACTTGCATAACATGCCTTGTCTTCCTACTAAACGTAGTCACATATCTAATTTTATCTTTGTTGACTATGGTATTAGGCACTGCATCCAACATTGTATTTCTTACTGCATTGAAGAATGGTGCAGTTGCCCCTTTTCTTTCATTGGAAACTTCGGTCATAATATCATTCAACATAGCACTTCTATATCCCATCAAGAAAATCGGCAGACATTCTGTCGTCCCATTTATATAGTCAACGTAAGTCTTCAAAGTTTCCAGATCTCCCTTCCAGATTCCACTACCTGGACCTGCAGAAGAAAGGGAAAACAAATGAGAACACATTAACACACATATGCGACACATACTATTACAGATATACAGAGCATTAGTGCACATGACTTATATACTACACTGTCTAGGGATGTGTTTTTATTTCCTGTATTACTCTTCCATGCTCTGTCTCCACTTCTCAGCTACTGTAAGACAAAATAAGAAGAACTTAATACAGTTCTGGACCTGTGAAAAGAAAAGTGTAAACATATGCTTACAGTAAATCTATGGCTGACTGTCTCTAACCTCTGCTTCTCTTTGGTTAAGTAGGTTGGGCTGACACCACTGCAGGTAACTATACCAAGGCCTACACTGCTCACCAGAATGGATGATGCTAATATAATAACCCACTGAACTAGCAAGATCATGCTAGACATCAGCCTTGTACAAAGGACTATCACATTGGCCCCATAGTTGCTTTCCCTGTTGTAGAAGAATAAGAAGAACTAGCTCTCCTTTGGACACCAGACAGGAACTCCACTGTTCCAAGTTCCTGAAGCAGCCATGATCACTTAGACAGGTCTGCCTGAGGAGCCATGTTTTAGCCCTACACACAAGGATACAAGTTCTGACTTCTCATTGCAGCAACAAGGTGCTTTAAAAAGGCTTTATAATGCCGACATACAGTGTTACAAGCATTACTGATGCAGTTCTTGCACTAAGCGTGAGTGTGGCCACTAACATATTCTGCCCTGCTATGAAATGTATTTCTGTACCCTGATAATTCCTGGAATTTAGAATTAGTGATTGCCATAGCACAGTGCTCCTGTGTTTTGCATTTCTGAATCACTCCACCATGTTTGGCAACACAGTGCTAGAGTTTGTATCATGTACATACTTGTCCCTCATTTGCATTTGGAACTATATTTCCATATCATTGTATAGTTATTTGCAAACCCTGTACACCATTTTTACCTTAATGTGTTCATGCTATGTGTGTCTCTGATTGGTTTCGTTCTCTGTGGCATTACTTTCCACATTAGTATGCAAAGTGCAGTCCACCACCTGGGAATACCAGTCCATGGAATATATAGTCTTTGGAACTTCAGTCATAAATATTGGATAATGAAGATACAGAAGCATAAAATTCTCTCTCACTTTCCAAGACAAAATTTAATCTGTGATAACTTAAAAAAGATCTTTTTTATTAAAAAAAATGTCTAATGAAAAACTTTCACAAAAAAAGCTAAGCCAAGTAGTCTGTATATTTCTCATACAACTGAGTGCTCAAAACATCTTTATTACTATCATACAGTTTGGACACAGCAAAATAAAAATAGAAAGAAGATAAAAAACACAAGGATGCAACAAGTCCAACCTACCACCACAAGAATCTTTACAGAACAAGATTCCACACTGAATGATATTCAAGCATAAGCACTCCCAAAAACCTAAATACCACATTCAAATCAGTTTTGTCCATGAGGCAGAAAATGTATACACCAGTGAAATAGCAGAAAACAGCCAACAAGGTATTGTTAATCAAATAAACTTTATTCTAAAAGAACATTTAAAAGGATCTCCAAAACTGCACAACCCCTTTATCTTTGCAACTTTCTGTAATCACCATCTCTTCCCACAAGATCTCTGTTGAAAAACAATATCCCAAACCTCCATTTGCTGCAAGGAAAATTATATTCTATAAAGTCAGTTTTGGGACCCAAAACCCAGACTTTAAGTTACAAACCAGCAGTACCTAAACAGTTATGTGAGCTAGATGAAAACTGCAACATGCAAGACCTGTCTCTGGTAAGTTAAACAATATTAGTTGTTAGGGATAAAATAATGGGAAGCAATTACCCTTAAAAAGACCAGTGGAGGTGAGTAGCTAAATCCTCCAGGGTGGAAAAATAGTGTTAGTCATCAAAATACCAGAAAGAATAAGAAGTCTAAATGTACAGGATATGAAATGAGATGAAGTAACATCCAGAGAGATTGAAACAAAGTTAAGGAAAGCCTCTAATTGGAAAACTCCAGGCTCAGATGCAGTACCTAACTTCTGGCTAAAACCATTAACATCTTTGCACAAAGATTTAGCCATGAGTAAGAACTATTTATATGTGCACTGCAAACAGACACCAGCCTGGCTAACAATGCTCCTACTTAAGAGTGAACCTGCAAGCTACCCTAAAAACTATAAACCAATAACTTACCTTCCGATGACATATAAACTATACACTGGAATTGATGCGGACTGAGTTTATAGTCATTTAGAAGAAAACTCAGTTATGGCAATAGAACATGGGATAACTTGGGAGTACTCCCCTCCTCAACAGCACCAGTCCAGTAACCATCCATTCACCAAACAACATATGTAAGTTGACTCATGTATAGATCATAGATGATCCAAAAAATGAATCCCAGATCCATAATGGTGTGAATATCCCACATATGAGAGCAAATTTAAGTATTGAATCTTGATTTTGTAAAACAGTGTCAACAACTTGCTTAATCAAAAGCAATGTAAACACAGGTGCCAGGCCACTCAAAACTACCAGCAGAAATAACTCAGCAAGGAGATGTAAATGCAATATTTTCATTAAAAACATGTAATTTTTATTACATAAGGCAATCAGCTGCCAGTTACTAAGATCTAGCACACTGACATTTTTCCAAAAAAACTATACAACTGTATCTACAACAGCCAACTCAGTAACGCCATAAAACAACCACTCATTAAAATTGTCAATAGTTCCTATTTTTCTACAACTGACAGCCTCTTCTAAAATCCATAACTGATCCCACCTAGCCCAGGTACAGCATCAGTATTAACAAGACACAAAACAGTATCCAACTCAGTCATGGAAATAAACCTGGCCATCTGGTCTCTTGACTAAAGAAGGAGTATGCTAAGCCAGACATCACCCAGGAGACACCCCCTTATACAGAGAAGAAAAAACACATAATCAGAAATATTCGCAGTATATCACTAAGCCTACCTTGCAAAATGACATTCAAATCATACAATCCCACAAAGACTGTTCCATCTGGTAACATTTTCCATATAGTGGTGTAACTGCCTCCTTCTTGCCATTCAAAAAAAAAAACAACAAAAAAAAAAAAAAAGTGTTGTTGTTGCAAGCCACTCATGTTCCATTTATTCAACTCATGAGTCTGGGTATTGTTCTGGGCCCATTATAGATATGTCATGGGACAACTGGAATCAGCTATATGATTGAGTACTTTGGATTGTTATGAAAAGGCAGAGGCGGTGTGTGAGAAGACAATGAAAGATTTGTTTCATTAGTTGCAGTACTTTTTAAACCGCTGTTTGCAAAGTTTAACTAGGTGGAACTGTTCCCTATCTACAAAACTCCAGCAAGCAATAATTCTGCACAAATCCTAACATCGTTCACCTACAGCATCCAAGTAAATCATCATTAAAATCTCTTGCAAGAAGGCTATCCCTGTTCACTACCAAGAAAAGCTTTAAATCTTCAAATAAATTAAGCATCTCTGTTGTAAGCATGCAGTATTACAGATCACAAATGGTTTCTTTTCAAATGGAAATTTACACAATACATCTGTCTGGGCAAAAAAATTGTTACATCCAAAATATATACCTGCCTATTGCAGAAAAGGATCATAATACTTACACACCTATTCATACAAAAGCCCACAAAATTCTATTCCAAAATACCTCAAACTAAGGCCAAAAAAAACCTGAAAGAAAGCAAATATCCACTAAACAAATATCTGTCAGCTGTTCTCTGCACTACCTATAAATCATCAAACTTCTAGTATCATTTAACAATCTATTAATATTCAGTGACAACACTGACAAGTTAACTACCCCATTTTTAATTTTTTTCTATGCTCTTTTAGCTTCTTCCATTTAGAACACACTTACATAAAACAATTCTATTAAAAACATCTTCCAATTCACAAATCTCCAGTGTGTCCTCAGTGTCCCTGTCACACCCATCACCTTCTGGCAAAGCAGACATTTTGGTATAGCACAATTCCCTGTCAAAAGACAGCATCATCAGGGGCAGCTCATCGTATTGGCTGTAACCTCCCTAATGTAAATGAAATAAATAAATGAATTGTGTTAAATGCAGAAATTCAACTATTACTTTTAAATTAAAAACAATAGCTGACTTTCTGTCTTTCTGTTTTGTTCTGGATGCTCAGAACTCCACAGCTGATCATGAGCAGACTACTAAGGAGACCCATAATAAAACAAAATGCAGAAAAAAACATCGGCTTAATCCACTTATCAAGCTGTTTTCAAAACAACTAAGCATTAGACTTACTCCATCAACTGGCAGAGCTCTTCAGGATATCAGAAATGTTGCTCAATGCGTGCCTCACTGAGCTGTGGCATGTAGCAGTGTGGAGCTCTTTGTATTGGCTCAGGTGACTCAGGTGACTTGAGACAGCCTGACTGAAAATGAAGAAAGGACTTAACATATGAGTGCAGTGGCATGAGCACTGGAGAAAATGTTGGTTGTTAAGTATTTCTACAGGGATTTTGTCTGCTACTGCCAGCATCATATAGGAAGGTTAGTACTTAATTTAAATGTGTGTGTGTGTGTGTCTGTCTGTCTGTGTGTGTGTGTGTGTGTGTGTGTGTGTGTGTGTGTGTCTGTCTCTCTCTCTCTCTCTCTATATATATATATATATATATATATATATATATATATATATATGGGTTATATTACTTCATCATCGAAGTAATCGTACCCCCCCCCCCACAAAAACATATATATTTTTTTTTTTTGGAGTTTTTGGACACTCGATCATATGATCTCGACCATAAGAGTTTCAAGTTTCTGAAAACTCAGTGATGTAATATTAACCCATATATACTTATATGGGACAATGTCACATAATCGAACCACACTTCACCAAAACTCTTTTCGTAGAGAAAAACGAATGTTCAATAAAGTGAACGGTCAAATCAGTGAAAAATACCACAGGGAAAGGAAGCACTTGGCCACCTTACGAACAACATATACACCGCTGTATGTCAAACCAACCCAGGTGGGGGCTGCAACCCCCACCCCCTAACTTTGTATACCAACTCTGTGATCGCACTACAGTGGTGAAAAGGGCAGTTTCCTAATATTGGCCGACTGCTTCCTTTCCCTGTGGAATTTTTTGCTGATGTGAACATTTGCTTTACTGAATGTTTGCTCTTTTCTTCTCTGTGAAAAGAGTTTTGGTGAAGTGTGGTTCAATTATGTGAAGTATACCCACATACACACACACACACACACACAAATATATATATATATATATATATATATATATATATATATATATATATATATATAGGTAGATAGGGTCTATATTAGTTCGGCGAAAATCACTTCCGCGATTCACTGCATTTTCCAAAGGAAAGGAAAAATTTGCCCTGCAGCACAATGGAACCCATAACTAGCTAAACCAAACCCACCTAAGGGGGGTTTACCACCACACCACATGATGTGAGGAGGCTGTTCCCCCACGCACCCAACTATATATACCAACTCCGAGATTGCACTACAGTGGGGAAATGGGCAAAGTTGTGTAGTTGGCCAACTACTTCCTTGCCCTTGGTAAATTCAGCGAATCATGGAAGTGATTTTCACTGAATAGATGTTGAAGGAAAGGTGTTTGCTGAAAAGAACGTTCAGTGAACTAATATATACTCGGTAGATAGATAGATATACATGCATGTATATCTATGTGTGTATCTCTATCTGTATATATCTTGGGGGCATCTCTCCCTAATTTTGCCTAATAGTTTGGTCTGTTTTCATCTTTCTTGTAAACTGTGTCACTCTAGTACATCTGTGAGGATTACAGTTACTAAAAAGTTGCATACATTTTGTTTCAAACTCAACCCCCAGACAAAAGCATGCTAATGCAAAGTCTGTTATTTTAGCAAATTTCTAAGCATATGACTTCAGAATCTGTCCTTGATTGTTGTTTTGTGTCCCCTGTTATATTTCAGTTTTCTCCCTGAATCTTGAGCTAAGTTGTTTCTTTTTTTTTGGGTGGGGGTTACAGAGGCAGCACATTGTATTCTGACAGTAGGAAACTGAGAAGATAAATCCTGCATGGCCATACTTCTCAACCTCGTGCACAAAAATATCTGGACAAAGACAAAAATAATGGGAGAACAAACCCCCAAATAGGGACAACTTTTAAATATTGCTCTTATATACTTAGAAAGTTCCTAGAATAAAAGGTCTTGTGTTACCATACATTTTGCAAAGGATATGAAGTATGAAACTGAAATGACTGTCATTATTTAAAGAATTCAGTCATCACCGATTTGGCATTTAATTAAGAAAACCAACACTTTTATGAGGAATATGAGGAATAGACCAAAATATGAGACAAAAATCTGGACAGTCTGGGAAAATCTGGGCAGTTAAGAGGTATGTGCCTGGCAGTTATGTATTTTTTATCTATTTATTTATTTATTTGACTGCAACCAAACACTTGAGGTATACAGTTACAGTCATGCAACTGGCTATAATTGATAGTCATATCTGTGTATGTGTGAATGTTTATATATGTATATGGGAACAATGCTATTAGTAGAATGTTCAGAAAATCAAACAATTTTAGTGCTGACACAAGACCTCTAATGGTTGCATGATTGCTGAATGCCAGCATTAGTTTGTGGGAGTTTGCGGTACAGAGTGGAATGTGAATTTGTCCTTTCCCACTGTTGTGCAATTTTGAACTTGGCGTATATAAATAGCTAGATTGTCCAGCCTTCCACAAGGGGGATTCAGAGAGGTTTATCCTCCTGCAAAAACATTTATTTGCTTTGTTTGTTTACAGATTTTGAATAACATGTTATTCTAACTAGTTTCTAAGTATATAAAACCAATAGCTGTTTCTGATTTTTGTCCTTTATCCACTAAGTTTTCTCTTTCTTGAGAAAAGAGATTTAGAGATATGTTGGAGTTTGATACAACCAAACACCTGAGCTACACAATCAGTCATACTAATGTCTGTAATTGATGTCATGTTTGTTTGTGGTGTTTGTGTGTGTTTGTGTGTGTGTGTGATTTGTATGTGTGTATATAAATATATGTATTCATATGTGTGTATGTGCACATCCTAAATACTACCAACCTACACCAATTCAAAAAATTACTTGAAGACCACCTCACTAGCAAATGGCTCTGCTCCTGCACCAGCCCTGGATAACAGCACATAAACTAGAACATCCTTCCTCCCCACTGATAATAGGCACCTCCCAGACTCCTCTCCCACTTTTCTGTTCCATCACCCACATTTCCACCCCCTTCTTTATTAACCTAGAGCAACAGAGCTAACAGCACCTACTTGCTATTTAGACTAAGGAAAAAACAACTACTGTGTTCATTATTCACTACTCTATGCTGTTGCTACACCTATGCATACATCAACTTCTACACCTGCCCTGAAAAAATGATATATATATATATATATATATATATATATATATATATATATATATTTTTTTTTTTTTACATAAATATATGTAAAAAGTGCTGTCTTTTACCTATGTAAAGTGCTTATTGTATAATCTGATGTACAATTCTTGTATTCTTCTTAAATATGTCTGTTAATCCTTTCTAAATAAACACTGAAACTTGTTTTGGAACTTTTCTTCCTGGGCCTCCGCTAAAAATGGGGTTCCACTCAGATAGACTATCGTGGTCAATAAATGTAAAATAAAAATAAATAATAAATAAATGTATGTGTATATTAATATACACACGTGTGGGGGTCTAGATGCTCTCAGTTGTCTCTGATTTTTTTTTTTTTTTTTTTTTTTTAGCTTCACAGTGTAGTCTGTTCCTTGTAAGGGGTAGTTTTTATGGCAAATCAATGATGTGGCATCCTTCTCAACATTGCAATCATATATTTCCTATCAGTCTGAAATTTGTATTTCATGTTCACTTCATCAACATGTATTGGAGACTATATTACATATATGGATTATTTAAAAACAAGCAAAAGTAGACTGTTGCAGGATGAATATGTTAATAAACAGGGGAAATTTCTTTTAAGGTGGGTAGAGGAACTTAAGAGATGGTCTTCATTTTTCACTGTTGCAGTCATCACATTTGGGTTATCTGCTTGCAGTAGCCCTCAGTCGGCCTGATTAACAAAGTCTTGGGTCCTGCGTCGGTTGCTGTCTCTTCTTCCGTGACGTCAGGTAGTCAGGGCTATAAAACATGCAGCTGACACCATTACATCAGTCTTTCTTGCCATGCGGTGCCCGAAGCAGAAGCAGTTTGCAAGTGCCGGTCGGCCGACTCCTGAAATTTTCGTTTTTGAGTTTCAGAACCGAAGTCTTCAACTTAAAGCTAAGTACCCCATTGGGGAAATTTTTTCTTGCTCTAAACCAATGTCAGTAAAAGTAAATAATTGCATTTCTTGTGGAAAGCAAATACCTCATAAAGATTTTCATTCGTACTGTATAACTTGCCTAGGCCCTGACCACGATGTACCTCTGTGTCAGTTTTGTGCCTTATTTAAACAATGAACTATCCGTCATTGGTATATTTTCGTTTCTAAATTTTTTGGTGCTCGGTTTAATTATCCAGATATGTCTTTGGTAAGCCATCCAACTACCGACATTCCGAAAAAACGCAAAGATATAGACAGAGACAGGTCGCCTAGGTCCAAAGCTGCCGACGACACTTCTTTTAAGCCAGTTGCCAGTTCGCCAGTACTCAGTGAGGTGCCTTCGCAGCCCCTGATACCCGCTACTTCAGATTCGTAGGCCTCTACTGAGACCCATTTGGAGTCTGGTATGCCGCGAGATGCTTCAACTGTGGAACCTGCGGATGTCTCTACCTTGGATGGGTCCAGAGCCGCTGTGCAGGCACTGACTTCTGAGGGTGTATTCAGGCCTACTGACTTGCATATTAAACTGATGCCATCTTCTTCATCAAGGCCTAAAACTTGAACCATGCCTAGAAAACTGATGCCCAGACTACATGGTCAGGCCTCTATGCCTAAAAAACAAATTATAAGAATGGCTGAATACCTTATTACTTTAATCAGGGGAAGCCAACCTTCCCCCTCTAAGAGACCTAGGACTGAGTTTGCTTATGATACCTCTGACCAGGATTCTGAAATTTCTGTTTCCTCTGATGACCAGGATTTACCCTTATCTACCTATGAGGATTCTGATGCTAAGGACTCTATTCCCTCTGCTCCCCCCCAGAGGATTTCTCTTTTGGTGAAACCTTGCATACTCTTAGGGAGCATTTTCATTGGGAAAGTCAGGATTTCTCTGATTCTAAAAAGAGGCTTAGGGATTTCTTACTCCTGCCCCAGCACAGGCCTTTAGCTATCCCTCCTGTACTACACATTGTTGATGATGCCTTTTCGGAATCTAGCTTGGCCCCTGACTCTTTACTTCCTGCTCCCAGAAAACCTGATAGATATTACAGGGTTCCTGACTCTCACAAGTTCCTTTTCAAAAATCTAACTGCGAATCCTGAGACCATTTCACAGGGACCCAAGGGCATTAAAGCTACTACTGCCAAAATTCCTACCCCCTCTGATAGAGACTCCAGGGCGCTGGATAGATGGAGTAAGAAGGTATACAATTCTGCAACCTTGGCCATTAGGGCCTTAAATTGCCAGTTTCATATGTTAAAGTATCAGCAGCATATTATTGGATTGCTTAAAAAGAAAATTATGTTGATTCCTGATTGTGCTGAAAATAAGGATTTACAGGATGTAATGCATTCTACTGAACAGGTTGTAAAACATACCTTGTAATGTGGTTTTGATTCACTAGAGGCATCTTGCAGGGCCACTGTCACTGGATCTGTACTTAGGAGGCATGCTTGGCTTAAGGAGCAATCTTTGCCAGGTCATGTTAAAGCTAAATTACTGGATGCTCCCTTAAATCAGGACCGCCTTTTTGGCAGCAAGGCAAAAGAAGTTCTTAAAAAGATGGAGGAAAAAGCTAAATCTATGCAAACCATTAAAGATTTCTTACAAGTACAACCTCTAAGATTTAGTAGGCATTGGCCCTCTAAGAATTGGTCCTTTCCTGCCTCTTCCGGGCCTTCTCAGTCCAAACCCAGATCCAGCAGAGCACCCAGGCTTCAGTCCCAGGGTACGCACAGGACTAAGCAGTGGGGGGCCCCCACTTCCAAATTTGGGACTAGTAAAACTCCCCCCTATGGTAAACTGTCACAATGACTTAATTTTAAAACTTCCAAGCACTTCTCAACTGACTGCCCCTTTGGGGGGGGGGGGGTGAAGATTGCGCTACATGCAAAAAACTGGGAACTCATTACCCAGGACAAATGGGTTTTAAATATAATTTCCCAAGGATACATATTTCACTTCCACACATTACCAACCCCAAATGGTTGGCCAGATCTACCTTCAAATCAGTGGGCAGAGGCTCAAAAGCAAGTATTCTCTCTCTTAAGCATAAAGGCTATTCAAACTGTACCATTAGAGGAAAAGGGACAAGGTTTCTACTCAAGACTTTTCCTGGTACCCAGAAAAGACAATTCATGGCGTCCTATCCTGGACTTGTCTACTTTAAACACCTTTTTGGTGATTCCAAAATTCAAGATGCTAACTCTTCACCAGTTACTCCCCTTGCTAGGCAAAGATGCCTGGTTGGCACCACTCGATTTAAAGGAAGCATACCTGCACATCCCAATTAGGGAATCTTGCAGAAGATACTTACGCTTCAAAGCAGGCTACCTGCACTATCAGTTCTCTGCACTGCCCTTTGGCTTATCTACTGTGCCCAGGGTATTCACAAAGTGCCTAGCTCCAGTCATTGCATTTTGCAGGCAAATAAATATTTAAATATACCCATACCTGGACGATTGTCTAATTCAGGCAGAAAGCCAGGACATACTTTTGAATCATCTGGCTTTTGTACAAAGGGGGTTAACTTGTCTGTGGTACACCATAAATGAAAAGAAATTTCACCTGGTACCCTGTCAACAAATTAAATTCGTAGGAGCAAGCTTGAATACAACTTCCAAGATGGCTTTCCTCATGCCAGACAAACAAATTCATTTGACAACCTACTTCAAACTAATGGCCACAAAAACCCTGCTATCTGCAAGGCAAATACTGCAAGCCTTGGGGTTCATGGCCTTCTGCATTATTCTAATTCCATATGCAAGACTGCATATGAGGAAACTGCAATGGTATGTAAAACGCCTATGGTGTCACCATTCTCAGGATCTAGAAGCAATGATTCCTATCATACCTTGCCTATGGTTAGAGTTCCTTTGGTGGGCAGAAGCCTGCCACCAAAACAAGGGACTGTCATTCACTCTACCCCCTGCCACCCAAATCCTAACAACAGACGCATCAGACTTTGCATGGGGGGACTCACCTGGCAGGGAAGTGCATTCAGGGCAAATGTAGCCCAAGTCAAATGTACCTGCATATCAATCAAAAAGAAATGTTAGCTGTACAGAATGTTCTGACAGCCTTCAAGGACCACATTCTTCCAGGACAATTAATGGTAAAGACAGACAACACCACTGTTAAGTGGTACATAAACAAGCAGGGGGATACCCAATATTACCTCCTCTGCAGACTAGCCATGGCACTGTGTAACACAGCCTTGAGCTACCAAGTGCATCTACAAGTTCAATTCCTGCCAGGAAAACTAAATACACTGGCAGACGGACTAAGCAGAAACCTCATGGACCCACACGAGTGGAAACTGGAACCAAAGACTTTCATCATGTTGACAAACAAATGGGGGAGCCCAGATATAGAGCTGTTTGCTTCCTTCCAGAACTGCCAATTGGACAAATTTTGCACAAGGAATCCCCACAAATGGAAAGTGGATGCTCTGTCCTTCAGCTGGAAAAATCTATCAGTTTATGCCTTTCCTCCTCTGCCTCTCCTCTCCAAAGTACTACTAAAGATCAAACAGGACAAACCAAGGACGATATTGATTGCACCAGACTGGCCATGCCAACACTGGTACCCTCTCTTGTGCAGTGTGTCACTGTTGGTCCCATGGCACCTGCCTCAGACCCCTACCCTGTTATCTCAGCAGGAGAACCAGATTCTGCATCCTCAGCTTCAAACTCTGAACTTAGCAGCCTGGCTAATTACCTAATCTCTCCTTTACCATCCCTCAGTAAACCAGTGATGGATATCATTTTAGAGGCAAGGAGGCCTAGTACTAGAAAATCTTATGTTGAAAAATGGAAAAGATTCTGTACTTGGAACCAATCTCAAGGGATGAGCACAGCAGTGCCCAACTTACCTCAGATTCTACAATACTTAACTGAGATGCTTCACATGAGTAGTTTTCCCAGTTAATGGTGGGGTAGTTGAAATCACCCATTATTAGGGTGTTTGGTTGAACCCTAATATTTTCCAGTACAGCAAGAAAAGAGGAGTGGGAATCCTGGGGCATGGTGGGTGATCTGTAGCAAGCTACAATTTGGATTGCAGTTTTGCCCAGAGTTAGTTGCAATTGGATAACCTCGGCTCCATTATGCTGAGCAACTAGCCTGGAGGTGTGGATATCCTTAATGAATATGGACACACCTCCGCCTTTGGTGTTCCGGTCTAGGTTACATGGCTGAAAAGTGTGGTATGAGTTATAGCCTGGTAGTGCAGGGATGCTCTCTGGAGCCTTGAACCAGGTCTCAGTCACTGCACAGATATCGATGTTCTTCATTTTAAGGAGTGCCTCGAGTGAGTGCATTTTGAGATTTAGACTTCTAGCATTGAGTAGCATCACCCTCAGTTTTTGCTTGCCTGTTCCTGTTACGGTGGTGACTTTGTCATTTGAACCTTAGAACCTTAGCCAGTATCCAGAATCCCAGGGGTGACAGGTACAGGCCATCTCTGGCAAAGCATCGTGGTCTGTCGACCATGTCATCCCAGGCAGACAGATACTGGATCCCTTTAGAATGGCACCAGAAGCTTAGCCAATTGTTGAAGTCAATCATTTTTGTCCTTGTACTGCGGCATCATTCTGGGTGATGGCAGAATGCTACTCAGGGCTAGGGTCATACCTGCCTGGGCTACAAGATTGGAGAGCTCTTCCATGTCTCTTTTCATGTAGTACAGGGAGGTACATCTCAGGTCATTCACACCAACATGGACAATGACAGAGTCATATTTGTACTTGCTGTGGAGTGACCTGAGTACGTGGGTTATGTGGTGGATCCTGGCACCCGACAGGCAGCTGACAGTAACCTTCTCCTTGTTTAGCCTGGTGAGTGGGACATCAGTGTGCCTGACTATAGAGTCACCTATGACTAGTGTGCTGGGTATGTTGTTTTGCCTTATTGGCTGTGGTTGAGTGGCACACTGAGTTTGCGGGCTATGTGTCATTTGGGTTGTGCTGGGGGGTGGAGGTTGCTTGCATTTCTGCTTTGGAGGCCTCTGTTGCTTGAGAGCCTCCACAAATGTTTTTGTGTTTCTATGTGTGGATTTTGGTGGTGTAGATTTAGTGAGACTATGTGATGAGTGTGGTGTGGTGCAAGTGTTTACCTTCTCCTCTTGACTGTCAAGTTCAGTCTTGATTGGAGAGAGCTTTACCTCCAGTTTGGCTAGATAAGTGCATCTCTCACAGGTTGTAGTGTTGGGTGGTAGGAGCAGAGGGTTGTCTGTGTACATGAGGCAATTTCTACATTGCCCCAAGATGCCCAGATTCATCAGATAGACAGGAGAGAACACTGGGAGCTGACCCTTGGACATGACTGAATAAAAAACTATTTTCTTCCAGATAAATGAGGAAAGTGAGTACAAGAGCTGTTTTTCTCCAAGCAAGTGAGGAAAGTAAGTACCAAAACTGTTTTCCTTTAGGTAATGAGGAAGGTTGAGTGCTGTAGTAATTAGTAGGTTATTTAGTGCTTACAAGTTCTGAACAAGTGCTGATCACGAATAAGCAAATTCAAGTGCTAAAACTAAGAATCTGTATCTGGATTAAACTAGTTACAGGAAAGGGGGGTAAACAAGTGCAAATGTGGGCTTTTAAATCAGAAAGTTGAGAGAGATGGAAAAACTGCCCAAATGGCCAATAACTACAATTTCTGGGCCAGAACCACTCCTTATGTGGTAGACAGGTTACCTAGTGCTTACCACTCCCACTGATAAGCTAGAAGGCTTCCCTCCAACACAGAAAGCTTGGGGGTGGGGGATCAGAAGCTTACATACAGTCCTGGATACAGCAAATCAGAATCTGGACTACACTAGTTACAGGAAAGGTATTATATATATATATATATATATATATACAGAAAAGTAGCTAAAACAGCAGTCAAAACAATTCAAATGCAGTGCAAGCTAGCACACTTGCGTATGTAGCAATGATAGACCAAACAGTTTAAAAAATGCAATTAAATTAAAAATTATTAAAAACAAGTGCAGAAGGAGTCTATTAAGTAGAATGAGGTAAAGAGATGGGACTGGGAGGAGTGTCCCAGATCAAATCTACAGTGGGGGCGGGCAACTGCAAAAGCCTCCAAATTTAAACAACACAGGAATAGGGAGGGTGGGTATGGGAAAACCAACACCTTCAGCAGAGATCTGAAAAACTATACAGTGAAGCAAGAATAACAGTGCACAACTCTGAAATCAGCCAGCAATGATATAAAATTAGTCAAACAACAATTACCAGTACACAACTCTGAAGTGCCAGAAAAATATACTCAGCTCTGTATATCTCCAGATAATTTGAAGAGCACTCTTTCAGGACACAGGAAGGCTCCAGCAATGATATGTAGACATTTTTTTCAGAATACAACAGGTAGGGGCTGACCAGCCGGGGAGGGTAGTAAGTGAATTTTTGGATGTATGTGAGTTGAAATGGCAACTTAACTTGGATGCAATGAACTATCCGGGTGTTAATGAAATGGTGAATGTTAATTGTGTTAAAATTAAAACATTTGTTAGGATAATATTATTATGAAAAACACCAAAAAGAGCAGGAACTAGATGCACACAGGTTTATTCTGGTACCTCGGCTTCCACAGCCTTCAAAGGAATAACCATTTCCAAAACACATGCATCATTTTATACAAATTTTCTTAAATTTTCTTAATTAGTTAATTGGATAATCATACATTATTAACAGAATTAAAGGGGCCATAGAAGAAAAATTACTAACACACAAACAGTAAAGTATTTTTGGTGTTTTTCGTGAGTTACTTGGAATTTTTGAGTTGTGCTAATATTATTATGATCAAGATATAATTTATGCAATTTTCATTATATTTTTGGAGTACATATAACCAGGGAAATAATTGTTATAATTTTAGTGTGGGTGCTGCTTTAAGTATTTTAAAAGCAAGCAATAGTATGTTACTTAATTGGTATGTGTATTTGAATGCTCGGTAGGTTGTTAAAAATTGTTCTGAAGAAGTCCCTATAGGATGGATGAAAGTGCTTAACTGTGCAGAACTTTAAACTGTACAATTTTTAGTGGTTTTATATTTAATAAATTATATTCATGTTCAGAGTGGACTTGGCTGGTGTCCTCCCTTTCTGGATTATTTGTTTTGTTTTACATTTTGTTTGTTTATGGATGTTATGTTCTCAGTCATTTAACAGAGAAATAAATGAAAGTGAAGAAACAAACAGTATATGTAGCCTTCATAGATGTGGAATCAGCTTTTGGCATTGTATATATTATGAGAAACAATGAGAAGGAAAGGTTTTGACATAAATTTATTTTTGTTAGTGAATTATATCATAATGCTTCTAGAAGTCAAAGAGCATCACAAAAGGACAGTACACTAATTGAAAAAGACAGAGATGTTTGTTAGCCCCCTGGTTACTTTAGATTTACATTGATGCTGGGGTAGGTAGATGTAAGGAAGAAAAGATTGCTATACCTTCAATCGAAAACACTTTGTGTCCTGTTATATGTTATGCAAATGATATTGTTATACTTTCCTTAAGAAGAAAGTTACAGCGACGGATATAAATTGTAGACGACTTCAGTCAGATTGAATTATGTATAAATAGAAGCAAAAATGTATGATTTTCAGTCATAAGAAAGGTAATGGTAACATGTATCTAGAAGGTAAACCAATGGAAAAAGTAGCAAGAATTAAATATTTGAGGACAATATTAGAAAAGACAAGCAGATGGAAAGTGCATTTTGAATATTTATGCTAAAATGTTGAAATGGAGATGTATAATTTATGCTGATTAGATAAAAGATTGTGAAGAAAGAGGACAACATATTTCTAGCAGTGATTAAAGTAAACTATACCCAACAATTGCCCATGGTATTGAAATACTGGGATGAGGTTCAAAGAATAATATAATGATTAAGGTTTACAGGGTGATAAGATACCTCACTGGATTGCTATCATCATCATTCCCAGAGATATATATCTTTGAATTGTTTTGGATATTATCAGAGAGCGTGAGAGAGAGAGATTTTGGAAATTGCAGTTTTGTCTAGCTGGAGTACAATGATGAAACACACAGATCAAGATTTAGTGAAAAGGTTTCACTGGAAAAGAAAGAGTGAGAGAGAAATTGTGAATAAAAAATAATATTAAATCAATAAAACAAATATTTACAAAATATGCAAAGAAATATTTACAAATAAGTTGCTATTACTTTCCATACCAAGGAATTTAATTCACAATTTGCACTGTTGTGTACAGCCTTAAAGGTTATGAACATAGTTAAAGAAAGCCTTGAGGTTGTCTTTGGCCTGGGAGGCTATTTTTTCTTCTTGATAGACATGATTTTACCCTCTGAGTTGTTTGCTTAGATTGATGAGATAGTTTTTATCCTGCTGGATGGTGTGTTCCCTGACTTTTGGTATGACTTTTTTCCTTATGATGTATCGACTGTTGATGTTTAGATTCCATTAGGGTGGCTTTTTTGAATTTGTTCTGATTTTATTTCTGGTAGGCACAGCTGTTTCTATCCATTTATTAACATTATTGCATAAAGCATCTGTGAACAATTCTATATAGGCAACTGTGTTCTCAGGGTCTGGAGTGGGGCTTGAAATTTTGACAGGTTGTCACTTAATAATAGGAAGTTTGCCTTGGAATAGTTCCTAAATGCTATGGGGTTAGCTAGGGTCTTGGGTTTTATTTTAATTTCAAAGGAGACAGCATTATGATCTGACCTTACCAGAGAGGACATTACACTGAGGGGAGGGGTACAGTATTCTCCCATGCTAGTGAGGACCAGGTTCAGTATGTTTACTCCCCTAGTAGGAGTGTGGACTATCTGGTCCAGGGTGTTAGTGTTTACAAAGTCCGGTAATCTCTGGGCCTGCAGGTTTGGGATCATGCATGACTCCTAGTTTATGGGGGGGGGGGGCTAAAGTTACCCATGAAAATGGTATTGGGTTGAATGGTGAGTGTCTCCAGTAAATGTATGTATGAGTTATGGGTTTCCTAGGTCATAGCAGGAAATCTATAGCTATGAAAGATATGGTATGAGACTTTGTCTGTGGTAATTTGGACAAGGAGAAGGTCAAGCTTGTCATCCTGTTTGACCAGCCCTGAGGTGACCTTGTTACTGATGTAGATTGGACACCTACAACTTTAATTCTTGCCTGGGCAGTAGCTGGCCTAAATGAGTGGGATGTGTTGTGGCCTTGCACCGTTGAGCTGCTCTCTGTGGCTTTAAACCATGTTTCAGTAACTGCACAGATATCTGCATTCTCTAGGGTGAGGTGAGCTTGGAGGGAGCAATGTTTCTTGTCTAGATTCCTGCATTGAGCAGTAACACCTTAAGATTTCCTTGGGTACATTTTTCTATGTAAGAAGATTCATCAACTTGGCATTGCCTAAAAATTGGCACTATGGGGGAGGACCATGTTTCAGCTAATATTTAAAAGCCTAGGGGACAGGTGCAGATCATCTTTGCCAAAGCAATCTGGTCTATTGACTATATCCTCCCATGCTGATAAATATTGCACCTCCTTGGAATGACACTAGAAGCTTAGCCAGTCATTAAAGTCAATCATCTTCTGTTCATGTTGTGGCATCATCCTTGGTGAAGGTAGAAAGCTGTTCAATGCTAGGCTCATACCAGCCTGGGACACACTGTTTGAGAACTACATAATGTTTTTCTTCATACAGTTCAGGGAGGTATGTCTCAGGTCATTTACATGCACATGGACTATGATAGAGTAATACTGACACCTGTGGTACAATTAACTGAGTGCATGAGTACCTGGTGGATAATGTCCCCTGATAAATAAAGGAAGATGGCTTTCTCCTTATTCAGCCTGGTGAGGGGGACATCTGTGTGTCTAACACTGGAGTCACCTATAACTAAAATATTGGTTTATTTGGTAGCTTGAATTATGGGCTTTACAGTAGAGGCTCCATGCGGCATGGCTGTATGTTTTGTAATGGGTGTTGTTTTGGTGGAGTCTTCTGGGCTACTGAGGATATCTGTTGTAGGTCAAATATCTTGGAGGTCCTTGGGGTTTATGAAGATTATTTTTAAGATCCTCAGCATATGTGGGTCTCTGTGTCTGATCCATACTGTGTCTGGGGAGGCACATTGTGTACATTTCTGACAACTTGGTTAGTATTATGTGTGCATGTATATGATAGTTTTGCCTCGAGTGACATTGTTAAATATATCTCTCACATACCTTATCACATTGTTTGAGAATACCCTAAGGCAAGTGCCACATTGCCTCATGATGCCTATACCCAGCAAGCTAGCTGTGCAGATAGCAGGAAAGTTCATGTCCATGGTTTCTGGGTCTACCTAGGTAGTCAGTAAGTTGCTGCAGGAGTGAAGAGTAGTACATGGAGTATCTACTTCTAAACATATGGGGCAGTACTTGTCCCTACTCAAACTAGTTTCTATTTGAGCAAATGGGTAGTCGTGCTGGGCCAAAAGTGAATGCAACAATTCTGTACCAGCAACAAATTCAAAGTAGCAAATTGCACAATAACACTGCCTGGATGGCTTCTCAGAAGTGCAAATCTCAGCAATCAACAAAGAATACAATATCAGGGACCTTTAAAATGATAAAATCAACAAATAAAGAAAAAAATTAAGTAGTAGCACTCTAATACAGTTAAATGAAAAGCAAAACAATTAAATAAATCTCTTATCCGCAAAGGATGGAGCAGGATTTATTCAGGACCCTCTCAGAGTGTAGTGAGGACACCAAGTAGATGAAGCTCTGGCAAAATGAGCATATGAGACACTTTGTAGTAAAGGAGATTTACTCATGAGCAATACCTCATTTGCTGAGTGGGCATGCAGTATTATGGATCTCAGGAAAACAAGGGGTGGCAAAAGTACTTGAACAGATTATACAACTGACAATAGAAATGAAGGGGGGAGGGAGACTTTGGAAGTCTAATTACTATAAAGGTCGGAAGGCAGAGACACACGCTTTTAAAACCACAACAGAGAAAGGGTAGGAAGGTTGGGGAAAAGTTCAAGCTGTAAGAAGCAGAATAGCAAGAGAACGATGTAATCAAATGAAGCCAGTGTGGGAACTCTGTGACTTCAGAACCCTTTGCAAGTCACAGTTCTCTAAGCCCTATGACTCTGAGCTACAGGTCAATGACCCGAGGTAGGTTAGAATTTCAGATATGTTTTGAATATAAAAGAACAGGGAATGTCTTGTGAATTGTGTTTTCTCTTATAAATATAACACAAAATATGAAAGCCCAGGAACCCTCCTTTCTTTTTAGATGTAATAGTTGCAATATCTGATGCATCTAATGGTTTGCACGTTATTAAGATACTAGGGTGGATTCAAGAACAGGAAGCAGAGTTGGATGTGTAGTGGCAATTTCTATATGACAAGTAAAAACGGGTTTAATTACTTGTTTTCTCCAGTCCATCAATTGCAAGATAATGTCATGTTATGAACTCTGGGTGCTGGGAAAAATACTGTATATAACTAGTGGCTGTGTTAAACTAAAAAAAAAAAAAAAAAAAAAAAAAGGTTGATACTGTCTTGTTTGTGATGGACCCATTTGTGAATAGTACTTCTTAATTTATCTAATTTATGACCGCTAGGGACAGTATTTGTGTAGTAAGTGAAAGCCACAGAACTTAGATATCTAGAGCTTAAGATTTTCTATATATATCCTATTTTACAGCCTTTTATTTTATTTCCCTGTGTATGCAAACCTACACATATTTTAGTTTGTATATGCACAATTTTCTTTATTACCAAAATAAAGATTATTTCTTAATCTTTAAGCTGTAGTGGCTGTCACCTATTCATTCATTCATTATTTATTTATGCATTGATGATTATTCTGAGGGGAGGATAACCATTATTCACACTGCTGGTTAACAGGATGTGTGGCATGCATCTCCCATTATACTGCTTAGGTTTACTACCAGAGGAAATGATCTCAACGGGTGGGTTCATATCT